>NW_020884894.1:7098959-7153601 GCF_003945725.1 Corapipo altera | reverse complement strand
TGTTTCAGGTGGTTGTTGTTTCAGGTGGTTGTTGTTTCAGGTGGTTGTTGTTTCAGGACACAATCCCAGAAGAAGCTGAGCAGCCTGGCTGTGATCCAGCACAGCACTTCCATTAACTCCAGAGGAGCACTTTAAGCCCATGAGGTTGTCAGTGTATGTCAGGCACTTGGATGGGTTAATATCTGAGACACTGCTCCATGGGATTCAGCCCAGTTAATTATTTTGTTACTGCCCCATCACTCTACACACTCCCAAAATATCTGCCTTGTTCTATTTCACATATACCTTACAGCTAATAATGGGCTTTAGCAGTGTAAAAATCCATTCAGGTGTGCAAACAGTACCCTGTTCCCTCCAGGGGGTTAAATAATTTCATTCTTAATGCCTAAAAGAGCAATGTTTTAAGAGTTCCTCCAAAAATCCCAGGTGAAGTAAAAAGGTCTACCTTTTAAAAGGTTGCAGTGGCTGGGATATTGTGCCAAATTTAAATTATAGAGACTGAAAATAGAGATGCTTGTAAAGTTAGTGGCCCCTTTTTAAAATTTACAACCCTATTTCTATAATAGGAAAGAGTTTTTAAATTAATTTTGCGAGTTATTACCGAATGCAGCATTTTGTATCACAAAGAGCAATTTGACCTTTCCTTTCCAGCAGGTCAAATTTTTTTTCAGCAGCAAAGGATTACTTATGTGTAGGTAAGGAATGAAGCAGAGCAAGGAGCAGGAGTTGATCATTCTGGAAAATCTGATCCCTGGCAGGATACTGCAGGATATCCCAGCTAGGTGGGAATGAGTTACACTGAGGGAACATTAATGGTGCTGAGTACTGTTTTTATACCTAGAACATTAACAAAAATGAGAATTATTTTCTTGTGTCCCTGTGACAGTGGCTGACAAACCACTGTAGTGTTGTGTGCCTGCAAACCAGTCATTTTAGCCTATAGTTATATGTTATGTATTGCAGTGTCCCTGTGGTTGTAGTGGGATGAAAAATTAGCACTGTGGCATCTGCTGAAAGCCACAAGCAGGCAAATACTCCTCTTGTATCTGTTCCTGTAGGTTCTGCCCAGATGTTCCCTAAGACCTAGGAGAGGGAGGAAAAAAAACATTGTTTCAACACGAGAAAGATATGGACTTGACCTCCTCCTGTCTATTCTTCCTCCTCCAAAAAATAGTTCAATGAATCCTTCTTATGCCACTCAGACTGCAGAGTATATGCTCAAAAATGAGATTCTTCTGAATATATTTGCCTTTTTATTCTGTCCTGCATTTTTAAATCTTCCATTTTAGCTCTTCAATACGTTACTTTTTCATTAATATCAGATATATTGTCTTTCCTTAGCAAATGCTATCAGGCACTGGAGAGAAGAATGCAGTGATGTGACTTAAGGGGATGATTTTTCTACAGTCCCCCTGGTTCTTGCATCTCTCCTTTGCCACCGATTTGGGACAGCAGCCCATCCCTAGTCATGCATTGAAAAGTGGGACTTGTCAGAGTGTTCTCACTTGCATATAAGAAAGAGAGACTTTGTTTCTTCAGGGAATAGTCATTCTTGACACAATTCCTCTTTGTGCCACTTCCATCCTCACCTTCAATTTCATCCATTTGTGGGACAAAGAAATGCAAAATACGAATAATTCTATCACATCAGGGAGAATAAGAACAGGGAAAATATGTTTTCCTGGTATAGATTTTTTTGAATCTATGTTCTTAGAAATGACTTTTCCAGATAAATGAAGAAGCTTGCCTCCTGTGAACAGAATAAAATTCGTGTAATTTGACAAAACATTACCACAGTGAGATTTGAGATATACTAGTGCTGAGTCTTAAGTGAAAAATATGATTTTCTCACATTTTGAATACCAACTGATAAATGGTTTATAAAGGGGTAATAAATGACTAATGTGTGCTTTAATAAATGATTCATCAGTTCCTACAGAGACCTGTAAGTGAATAGGTTGCTTGTCACCATGATTTATGATGACTTCCAGCACTGTCTTCTGACTCAGTTGTGTTACCCACTGGGGCAAACCAGCCCCTGGAGGACAATATGTATCTCCTTCTGCTCGTGGTTCAAAGAGGATATGAGACTTTCACAGCACCATCTGGAGAGATTTATTTTTCAACTCAGGCTGTTGAGAAACAGGCTTGTAGCTCTGAAAGTCCCTGCCTTAATTCTTGGGATTGGCTAAACCATATTGAGGAGCAAAAACTGAGCTAAAAGCAATTGTAAGGTTACTCTAGGCTCTTTTTTCCATGCCTCTTTTACAAAAATGTCTCTCTCAGACATGATACTCTTATTTTCTGTTGTAGACACACCTTACCAACGCAGGCCAGATTTGTCCATTCACTTGGCACGTTTAAAAACAGATCTCACCTCCCCTTCTTCTGTGCTCTGAAAGTCAACCCTGGTCCTTATGTTGTCTTACAAGGAAAATTGTGCCCTTTGGGATCCCTAATTAATCTTATTCCTTTCTCTGTGGGTTTTGCCATTGAGCTGGATTCTTCCCATGTCACGTAGTGTTCTCTGCTGCTGGATGTTGGAAGGGCAGATGACTGAGCTGAGGTGCTTGAGCAGCAAAAGCAGATCTGAGCAGATGAGAAGAAGCCATTGCCAGCTGACAGTTAAGAAAAAGAGTTTTACTCTGGCCTAAATGTTATAGGAGCCTGAAATGCTGAAATTCTAGCAGCCTGTTCAAACTGGAGCAGACAGTCAGATTTGTCACGAGAAATAGTTTTGTGGAAGGGATAAAACCCTTTCAGCAAAATCACACGAACAAAATGCATATTGGAATTTCCATTTGGCTCCTGGTTCTGGGCTGTGAGACAGTTTGCATGCAGAGAAATCAGAATTTACACAGAAACCCAACAGAGGAGGGCAAAGCCTCTGCAGCTGTTGGTAAACTTTGGCATAAAGAGCAGCTTCGTGATGGCTGGGGACCACCAGGGAGGAGCTTTTTGGCAGTTCCTTGTTTTTTCTAGAGCTGTAAATACAACTAAAAAGGCTCCTGGAGTGTGTCTTAACCTTCAGAAACCCCTTACACCAGAGAGATATTTGCACTGACCTTTTCACTCAGCTTTACTTCCATTTCATACTCCTGCAGCAGTTCACTACCACACTTTACAACCCTCCAAGTGCCCAAAAGTCTCCTGGAAAATAAATGAAAGATGTTCCCTGGTATGGTTTTCATATGTGAAAGGCAGAATTCGAGGGTGATTTCTCTGGTTATGGAAAATAGAGGAAATGGGATCAAGGCAGGATTGCTGTTTTTCTGTCACCTTTGTGAGATACCTGTTTCACCTGCTCTTGAAACATCCAGACATCAAAAATTGAAGGGTTTCTCAGGCTAATCCTGCACAAATATGAAGAGTGAAAGTTTCTGCATTCCTGCATATCTTGAGCTTAATTTCATCTACTAGAACTTAAAATCATTTCATCTTATGTTACCCTCAGAGTTATGGAGGACAGATTATGCCCTTGATACCATTCTTAATTCTTGTATAATCAGGACAATGCATGAAGAAGAAACATGGATCTCAGGATATATTGTCTGTTTCTTTAAATTAATAACTCTTGTGTTAAAGCCATTACACTCATGGGGTTTTTTTCACCCAAAATATTAACCTAACCATTGTTTTGATGAAAACACAAGATCAAGTTTATCCAGCCTGTGTTCTTTTATGTTCAAGATGAGGCAAAGATGTAGGTGTATATTTGTTTCTGCTAGAGTCCATTTGCCAAGTATCTGATAATTTAGTTTAGAGAATAACTATTAGTCAAATGAAAAGGTATTTATTAAATCTATTTAAAAGGAAACACGGATCTAAACAGTGGCAGATATTTTATTTTCCAAATGAAGACTGTGAGCATTCTGTTGTCACTGCAAAAATGAGACAATATTTGAAATTTTCAGTAAAGTTTTATTGACTGTACCATTTCTTCCTGGTTAATAATTGGTCATTAGTCTCACTCATGTTGTAGTCCAAGGCATTCATTGTTTCCTTAGTTGTCATGACCTACAGAGCAGATTTCAAAATCACATAAGCAGTTTAGGAATCTAAAAATCTAATTAACAGAATTTTAGAAACCCCTTTATTTTTTTTCCCTAAATAATTTTAGACGTCAAGGATAAAAGATAAGAAGAGCTTACTGGACTTAAAAAAATAGCTGTAGAGACATCCAATGTCCACTGGAGTTTAAAAAGCTGGGCTTAGGAGCACAGATTGCTTTGACTCTCAGTGCAATTAGGATTCTGAATGCCTGTCTCCCTTCTAAACACTTTCAATAATCTGGAAAAATGCCCAAGATCAAGAAAATTGTTCATTAATATTTCTGATTTGTGTTGTGGTGGTACCAAACTAGGGACATCTGGAAGACTTATTTAAGCATTCTGGCTATCTGGGTAATGAAATTACCTTTTTGTTATTTTTTTTTAAATTTTTCTTCTATACTGTGTGTCAGTTTTTATCAGAATTAGCTGGTTTGAGGGTTGTCATGTGATGGGAAGTGCTCAGCACCACTCGGGATTGAATTCCCAATAATCTTAAAAACAAACACTCTGCTGTAGTGCTACAAGAAGAGAATAATTTCAGAGAAAGAAAAACAAATAGGATTATTCTGTGCATTGGCTGAAACAGAGGGCTGTTCAGTAAAAAAAACCCCAAACCAACAGCATTTGGAAGAGCAGTGTCTCCTGTACTCACCCAGATTCATACTGTGCACGTAATGATCTGTGTTCATGTGGCTGTCAGTGAGCAATCTGTAGAACCACTGCAAGCACTTTGTTCAAGAACTTTTGCAAAATATTTTTAAGGCTGAGTCCATCCACTTATCCCATAATTAGAGCTGGATCCTCTGCATAGCAGTAGGCAGCAGACTTTGACATTTATCTTTGCTTCTGAGGGGTGAGTTCGTTGCTTTGTTTCCCTCCGCCAAGGTCATGAAATACATGAAGAGGTCTGCTTAATCTCCAGATAAACACATTTCAGTGGTACATAAAACAACAGAGTGCCTGCTTTATAAGCTGAGAGCAGCTGAGAAGCACTTGTACAATACAGGAAGGGTTCTGTGAATAGAAATGATCATTCAAACAGTGTGAAATTGGGGAGGAACACAAAGGCACTGCACTGCTCCTCCAGATCTGATTTGCTTCCCAGCACTCTTGCTCCAAGCATGCTCACACAGTAAACTTGTATTTTTGCCAGCCCTTTTACTTTCTTTTTTTCGTTTTTCCCTTTGTCACTGTTCCTTTCCTGCCCTTCTTTTATTTCATTGATTTCTTATAATCAGCTGATCTGAGCCATCCTGATGCAAACTCCTGTGTGAGCCCCTGCCTTTTGTAAGCCTTTGGTTCTGCTTGGAAGGTCAGCAGCAACTCAGTGGTAATAACAGCAATTCTCACTGCAGCTGGTAAATTCTCACCACAAAACCGTTCCAATGCTGACTATCCTCTGAAGAATTCTTCCATCTGCTTCTGCTAACAGCAAATATCCAAACACTGTGAGCAACAGAAAAGCCATAAACCCACAATTTATTGCTCTCTTCTACAAGAAGTGAAGGTTAATATGCTTCCTCAGTGTGGTCTATGAAGTGTGAACTTTACGATAGATATTAAGGTCAGAATTACAAAGTAAACAGGAGCAGGAAGAGTTTTGAGTACATGTAGCACAAATACATTTGAGGAAGGAGCTGGAGAGTAGAAATTAAAAAGGAAGGAAGGCTCTTGAGAGAAGCACAAGCTAAACAAAGATAATGTAATGTCTCCAGACCTAGTCTTGGACCACTTATTCAGGGAAGCTGTATAAACATAATTATTAGCAGTCACTGCCAGGAGTGGCTATTTGATTTTCCAATTAGAGAAAAAACCCACCAGCTGGAATTTTGCAGTTGCCTTCAAATCAAATTAGGACTACTTTCTAGAGATTTCAATTTTAATGTAAATTTTAGAATCGGTGTCTTTTACCTGATTTTTTTTTTCCTCTGAATGTGGTACTGAAGCCCTCCATGGACATTTCCTTTGGTTTCACTCTTCTCCAAGAGTGTTTTTAACATGTACCACAGTAACTGTCCAAGGAGCTCGAGCTTCAACACTGAGTGCAGGCAGGTGACACACAGACCTCCAAGAAACTTCACACAATTAATTTCAGATCAAAATATGAAAGAACCCATCAATCTCTTTTCTCAAATATAACTTTGGGGTTCTGTATTGGGAGACCTCATTTGACTTTGTGACATCCTGTTGTCGAAACCATGTGGATACCCTGTGATTTCTGTATAAGGTATTCACTGCAGAGTGATTCCTAAATCATGATTGTCTCATTCAAAGCATCATAGAGTGGTTTGAGTTGGAAGGGACCTTAAAGAACATCTAGCTCCTTGTACCATGGGCAGGGACACCTTTCACTATCCCAGGTTGCTCCAAGATCCATCCAATCTGGCCTTGGACACTTCCAGGGATGGGGCAGCCACAGCTTCTCTGGGCAGCCTGTGCCAGGGCCTCCCCACCCTCACAGGGAAGAATTTCTTCCTAATATCCAGTATAATCTATCCTCCTTCATCTTAAAGCCATTCAGCCAGGACAATATCCAAATTGCTGGTCAGGTAGAGGCTAACAAATGAGGGGTGTTCCTCTGGTGGTGCAGCCAGCAAAAATTCTCTGTGGCTTGAAGGACTTTCTGCTTCATGTACATATAGGATTACAGTCCCTCATGTGGAATATTAACAGAAATACCAAAATCTCCTTGTCTGACACAGCACAGCTGATTTGAGGAGTAACAAATACAGGGATTTTTAGATGTGTTGCAAAATATCGCTCTAATCCCGCGAGTTAAGAAACCCACACTGTTAATGTGCCTCCAGCATCTGTGGGAGTTCTATTCTAAAAGTAGGATTAAACAAGATAACACACTATAGATCTTAACATATTCAATTTGCAGCAGACAAAACCCTGTTTAATACCAATTACACAATATGTGTGAACTGGTATTATAGTTGCAGTTTATATGAGCAGAGGGAATTTATAAAGCTGAAGTCTATTCATTCAAAAATAATAGTTATAGAACTACTTGGGTCATTCCACTAGAATGGAATGAGTTTTGTGATCAGTTTATCAATTCCTTCACTGACAAGTGAGATTTTAAGATTTTTCTCAGCAACACTAAAACTGATTTGGCTACTACAAAATTTTCTAACCATCTGTGCACACGAATCAAAATGTCAGGATTATTTAGACGAAATATCTTTTTTCCTTCTGCTCTGAACCACTAAAATGGTGAACTGACAAAACTCACCAGCTGAACGGAGCTGTAGGTTTGTTCAAGGAAAATTTTTTTAGTGAGTGCCTGTGAAAGATTCTCGTTTGGAAGGCAATAAAATTGTGTAGGGCTGATTTCCTCCTGAACTTATTGGAATGAAAACGGTGTTGATACACCTAAGAAAAAGCAGATCAGAGGGTTCATACAGAACTCCCTGCAGTTATAGTCTCAGTTGAGGAAAATGGTTCAGGAGTGTAATTTATTCATATCCTTGTACTTTCTACTTTGGCTTGTTTCCAGGACTTGTTTGCCTTGGAGTTCCAGATGCTTATTTGCTTAAAGGGTAGCCCTTTCTCCAGCCGTCTGTCTAACAGTCACTTAATATTTATTTGTTTTTACAAATGTTTTCCCCTGTGTTCTCAGTCCATATGTCACAAAAAAAGTATAATCCCAACTCTACGTGGAGTATTGATATTATCCTTTCTTTCCCATTCTGGACTTTGACCTGAGCGTGAAAAACCCCTGAATCTCACTTGTTTTCCTGACTGTGTTTCCCTCCAACACAACTGCTCTACAGCCAGTCCTTTACAGTTTGTATTCTAACTCCTGTTCTCCTCTTGATACAGCTTTTATAGAGGTGTTTTTGGTCACTTCTCTGCATATTGTGGAAGATTTCTTCCAGCTAACTACTTGTGAGGTCTGCTTGATATTTAATTTGCCCAGTGCTGAAATTTATCCTTCAAAATCCCTTCTGCCTGCTTCAACATTGTCTTGTGTCAGAACAAAACAACCCACCCCAACCCCCCTAACCAAACAGCAAACTCTCATCTGTTGGGTTTTCTCCCTTTCTAGCCTGTTTTTCAGTCAGCAGCCTGTAAGGAGCCTTCTCTGAATTTCAATAATCAACTTTAAATATCCTTCCTCTCCAAACTCCTCGAGTCTGTCCTGTGACTCTCAGCCCCTGAATATCTCTCATTCCTCCAACACCTCTCTGCTCCTCTTTCCAGTCCCTGCTTCAGAACTACCAAGATAAACTTCAGTGGCATATCCATTAACTTCGGTGACATATCCATTGACTCCTCTCTGCTCAGTGTGATGTCCCCTTTCTCTCTACTCTTATTTCCATCACTTTCTCTGCTGTCTTTTTATACAGAAAACTTTCTTTCTAGTATTTCATAAAAAACTGTTTCCAACCTTTGTCATCTCATGATCCTCTTTCTCTCCCCAAGATTTTGCCCCTTTAGGGTTATTTTTGGAAGACCTTCCTTTTTCCATTTCTTGATACTTTCCCTCAGGGAATTCTCCTTCATCTCTTCACTCCCTGCTTCCTTTGGGAAGCACCTTTTTGTTTTCATGACTTAAAATGACTGTTTGCTTATGACTCACAGAATTCCATGTACACTCTTTGCCTGCCTTCCATAAATCGAGTGCCATCACTGTCTCCTTCCACACATCATCTCATTTCTTTTATGCTTTATTTCCTCCTCCCCAGCTCGTTTGTTCTGACCATCTCCAGTCACTGAGGCTGGCAGTGCCCATACTTTATGTAGTACTGTCAGATGTTCTCAGATCAACGATTTTTCTTCGTTTAGAAGACTGATGGAAAGGAGAGTGGTGCTGTCCTCAAGAAGTTTAAAGTTTTGAAAGCAAGCTTTTAGTTAAAAAAAAAAAAAAAAGTTTGGAAAATCTGAGGAGTTATGTGAGAAACTTTCAAAAGATACATAAGGAGAATCAATCCTGCTAAATAAGCTTAAATCTAAACCAGCAGTTTTCTCTTGCTGAAATACCAAGGAAGAAGATTTATCTACAGTATTGGTATTCTTAACTGTCTGTATCCAAGCTATGGCTCCCATCCAACCAGAGTGCTCCACTGAGATGGGAATGCAGGATTAGACTATAAAACAGATCTGGATTTTTATACATATTTATATCTGTATAAATAGAAACACAGGCCCACAGATGTTTGCCTACCTAAACTGAGGACCAGATGTTCTATTGTCCTAAAGTTGCATTTTCTAACATGGGTTAAAACAAAAATGAAATTTGGTTTTGCTTGTCCATCCCTTAGGTTGGAAAAGACCTAACATAATATAACATAATATATTTTCATATTTGGAAATAACACAACTGGCATTTGAAAACAGAACACTGTACCTGATTAATTGATTTGTGTTGAACTAAGCTAAGAAACAGTGTATGTTTGAAGACAAATGAAGGGTAGGCTTTCTCAGTTAGCAGCTCTGACCTTTTCAAGTTTTCCATCTTAAATAATAATTGAAGCCATAAGTAAATAAATTCAACTTTGCCTGCA
The DNA here is from genome assembly GCF_003945725.1 of Corapipo altera. Lineage (NCBI taxonomy): Eukaryota > Metazoa > Chordata > Aves > Passeriformes > Pipridae > Corapipo > Corapipo altera. The sequence continues at coordinate 7,144,036 of NW_020884894.1, read as the reverse complement.
GATGTTGAACTCTTTAATGTCCTTTCACTCAGACATACGCAGTGCCTGATATTCCTGGCACAAACAGTTTTATCATGCCCCATGCTGGGGCTGACTGGCAGTCTCCAGGAACTGTTTTCTTTCCTCCAGCCATGATTAAAAAGCAGTTCCAATCAATAAATCCGTACGGTTTTCTGTCAATGGGAAGCATTGCCTGGGGGTCTCCTGTGTCCCAGAGGGATTTTTTTTCTTCAGTTCTCCTGTACTCACAAGAGAACCAAATTACAATGAGCCTTGTTTACCTGGACTGCCTGTTGAGGTGAGTTTTGCTGCTGGAGCTGGGGGGAGCAGTGCAGAGCACAGGGACACGCTCACCTGCTGCTGGATACACAGAGAGATGTTCCTGCTGAGGTTCCCCTTTGCAGCATCACCTCTGAAATCTCAGCTTTGGGAAGATCAAATATTTAAATAAATATAAACACACACTCCTAACTCGTTTGGCCTGTTAGTGGGAAACAGTGTGGGAAGCATTGTAAAAAGGCCTCGGGTTCTGACGTGTGATTTCAGCTGAACTTCACCACATCTCAAGGATGTCAGAATTGCCTGTCCTCCCTTTTCTTGAACGAGGATCATCTCAGCTGATCAAAGAGCAATATGTGAACAACCAATCAGTTTTAGAGCCTCCTTACTCCAGTAGTAATTGCTTTAATGCAATCGATTAAAAGGGAATTTTAATGATCTTACTAATTGTGCTTTTAAAGGAAACACGACAGTTATTATTGAACTCTTAATTTATTATTTCCCATGGAGATCGGTTTGGAAAATCAAAACATAATGTTTTAAAATGCAACATCCCCTGGAGTCTCACTTGTTTATATCTTAAATTTCCATGTCATCTTCGTAAATAATGGTAAAATAGAAAGAGTGAAGCAATTGTATTCAGCTCATAACTTTTTTCCATTTCTAACTTCTGGGTTATGGGAGACTCAAGAGAAAGGTAATATTCCTGCCTGAATTCAGCAGAAGGCAGTACATGTTTCCATGCATCCATACAGCCAAGGAAAGCATCCAGTTTGTATCTTTAATGGACTACTTTCAAGGGAAGCACTAGCCTGTAGCTGCCTGTAAACACAAACACTGGGTGCTAGTCAGCAGAAATAAATGTATTCAGCTCCATTCAGCACATCTGAATTATTTATTCAGAAATAATAAGCATGCTTTGTCAACACATACATAGAGGATTATCTGTGTTACATAGGAAAGCTATTGCAGCCTCTTTCCTCAAGAATTCCTGAACTAATTTAAAGTATTCAGGAAGCACCTTATTCACTTTTAAATGCCCAGAGTCCAGACTATAGGTTGAGGCTCACTTACCCCATAAATTTATTTTTCTTAAATTCATAAAGTATGGGCAGCATTACAAATGTTAATGCTACTATTATAGGATCATAATTTAAAAATACCAGCATTCTCTAAAGGCTCCAGCAGTGTGTCATTTCCCTGCTTTATTAAAATGAATGAACAGATGTACAATTTATTTCTGCTGAACTATCATCTAAATTCATAAGCTATTTCTCATGTGCCTGAAATCCGTGTTGGTTTCCCATTTTCTTTGCCTTAGAAAAAAAGAAAAAAAAAAAATTACACTCTCCCATTTATCACTCTGGGGATAAAAACGAGAAGTATACTCTCCACTTCATTCACTTTAGACTAATACCCTCAATACAATTTAAATCCCATCTCTTCAAGGCTATTCAGCAAAAGCCAGGCACTGGGACACCCAGGATCCGATTGGAAAACTCCCTTGCCATCCATGCTGGAGATTGGCAGGTGGACTCCAAGGACATTATCCATCCTCCCTGACAGAACAAGGGGGCACAGACAGCTGCATTTCATCTTTTGGGTTGGCATTTATGGAGTGGAGTCCATGCAATTTCCCAGCTAGAAGTTGGGGAAAACTAAGGAAGGGATGAATAATGACCGAAAAGTGGGTGAGGTGAGAAGGTTGGGTGTAGCTGTAGTGACATTTGCAGCCAAAGAACACGTGTCAGCAGACCCCAGACACCCCAAATGGGTTTGATGTGTCCTGCAGCAGCCCAGGGGCACGGCAGGTCCTCCCTGGGAGCGACAAACAAAACAAGACAAGGCAGGGATTAGGTGGAATAAAACTATGGAGGCTTAAAAGCATGTGAAACAGGCATTTATCCAGGGGAAAAAAAAAAGAGTATAAAAATCCCAGACTGTGTGCTCTCAGCCTGTCACAATTCTTATTTGTTGGCAAGGCTCGTGGGCAATGTAAGGGTGGCATTTTGCATTAATTCCACGTGAGGAATGAGTGGATGATGATATGTTCTAAGGGTTCTGGCAGCATTTCTGCTATTGTTGAGGGTTTATATTGTAAGAAAATCAAAGAAAATCTCAATGGTTTTGAGTAGAAAACTGAATTCTCAGGCTCAGATTCTGGTTTTTTTTTTAGTATTTTCCTTTTCTTTCTTTTTTTTTTTTTTTTCTGATAAAAATCACTTTGGCAAAGAGAGTAGTGGAACAGAATGCAAATCAATCTGCTTTCTTCATTTGATAGCCGCTCCAGAATTTAAATGCAGGCCTTTAAATTCCTCTTTGCCAGACAATTCAGGAAAATGATGAAGTAATGTTTGAGATTTGTTAAAAAGCATGATTTTCTTCAGAAACCTTGTCTGCTTGGCATGAGCAGTTTGTTCCTGTGGGAATGCAAGGGAAGAGTTTTTAATTCTCTAGTAAAAACGGAGGAGTTCTTGCTGGAGCAGGAATTTTGCTACAGTGGCTCTGTTGCAGACACCCTCAAAACAATTAAATTCGGATATCTGGCTTTGCCATTCTTGTTCCCTTAGAATCCTTCCCCAAGCTGAGATCATAATTATTTTCCCCTTCCCCTTTCCTTGAGTTTTGTTACCAAGAGAGAACATGACCAGCCAGGAAAGCAAATGCTAGAGGCACAGTTTTCATCTTTTATCTGCAACAGGGAGGGCAAATGTGATTTTGCAGTTACACTCTGTGTCTCCAGCTGTCAGCACCAAATCCAGTGTAATGAAGAGTCTCGTACGATGGGGAGTTTGAGACTGGAGTCTCAGCTAGGAAAGTCCTGCCTATCACTTGCTTTAAAAAAATCCTGGCAATCCAGGGAGCTTCCTGGAAGTTAAGGAGGATCACGAACCTTGAAAATGTTCGAAAATTAGGCAGAAGTGCTTTGCTCTGTACAGATTATTGGATTTGGGCTTATCGTGGCTTTTGCAGAGAAGGGTTCTCGAGATAACTTCAAGTCACTCCCTCCCATTTGTATAATTTCCAGTATTTGTTTATTTTTCCTTCAGGAGCTTTGAGGTTACAGCCTCTGTGATCTCCCAGCAATCCACCACAGTCCTTCAGCTTCCCTGCTAGCAACAAGTTTTCCCTTGTCTCTGATGAGAATTTTCCTGACCTCCACTAAGCCCATCCCTTCTTGGCCTCATCCACTGTGAAGGTGACACACAGACAACCCTTTTACCCCCAGCAGCCCAGGGGGCATTTGCTGTTCAGACTTATTCAAGGCCACGGGCTTTAGACATCTGGCTCTTTTTTGCCTTCCATGCTATGGGCAGGAATCAGGTGCTCTAATCCATCTGGGGCTCCCCAGTGCTGAGCAGATGGAAGAATTCCTGCCTCTACCTCGTGCAGGTGCTACTTCTTGCACACCTCAACACTGGTTTGCTGTTTTCACAGCTTTGAATTGCCTTTATTGTCCACGATTCTTTTGCAGTACAGAGTAAGTGACAGAAGTAACATCTGCTGTGTGAGGTTTCTTCTTCTTTCATCCCCAGCATAGGAGGGGAGGAGTGTGTGTATTTTGAACATTTGGGTGTGATGGGGTTTTGCTGCTGTTTGGTTCCTTCCATACATGTGGCTTTGTGTTTAATATGGAGAATTGATTATGCCATTTGTGTCTTCTCTTAATTTGCTTCATATTTTATTATAGAACAGGTTGAGAATGTTTCACACACAGAAGAGAGTCTATAGGCCCTGTGCAGGGCTCTGTAGGCACTCTCTATAGGCTCCCTAGCTGTGTGTCCCATTTAGGCACGCTGTGTTTTCTCCATATCTCTGCTAATACATCAAACTTCTGACCTGCAATTTTCCTGCAGCTCCTGTTTTGGGTTTTTCTTAAGGTAAGGGAGCCTGACAGCCGTGTCAGGGTTTGTGCTGTGGGCAAGTGGACACAGGGGCTTAGGAGGAGATTCATCAGTTCCAGGGTTAGTTGAGAGTGAGTTTCATTAAGAGAATGTTTTATAACCATATAGCATTTTTCATTCCAAAGAACCCCTAAGGAACATGCAGAAAATGGATCTTCTCTGTGGGCAAGCAGAAGATTAAATTGCAACTTTTTGCTGCTTGCGGGGAAAATGGAGGTGTAAGACTTCATTTCCTTTATTAAAGAATCTTACTCAGGAAAGTTGCTTTAATTTCTAAAGAATCATTGCAAATAATAGCTAAGCCTGGTGTTGTATTGTCACAGTCAAAATCTTGTTGATGGGCAAAGGGAAAACCCACCTTATATATAAAGCCAAGAATTTATTATTAATAAAATTGAGCACTAATCCAAGTCCATCCTAATCCTAATTATTAATTCAGATTGAATTACTGCAAAAGAGAGAAATATTTTTCAACTTAAAAATATTTTTGATAATGATGATACAACAAGTACAAAATTGTTGTACACACCCTTTTTAGCTCCTACCCCTTTTCCTGCTGTTGCTCCCACTGATTCCTTGTTCCTCTGGGTCATAAATTTGGTGGTTTCATTCCAGTGTTTGTGGTCAGGGTGTTAAGGCAGGTTGTCAGCACCTGCAGTGCTTTGCCAGGACAAACACGATGTTCATGAATTCTTCCTTTCTTTGAGGTCATTTGGGTTCGTGTTTATGTGTTTGCTGACAGGCTTTTGCATGTTGCTCTCTCTTCATTGGCCTGAAGCTCCATGTTATGCCCAAATTTCCTATGTATGATGTCTCTTACATTTGTTAGCTACTCTACTGCCCCTTTTGAAGTGCAGTGGAAGGTCTCCATCCCCATTAGTCCCCTGAAACCGTGATAATCAGAAAGCAGAGCTGTGGCTGTAGCAGCAGCCTCGGGACTCCCAGTAAGGAATGTCTGTGTACCAGCAGACTCAGGATCGTTGTATAGGATGCAAAACTCACCAGCAGGAGTCAAACTGAGCTGCTGGGCATTTGTGTGGGAAGTACCTTGAGGCTTTCAGGGAGTAGTGAGAGGTCCTTTTTTGTGTTTCATCCCAGGCACAGCACTTGCTACTTCAGGTGACTGAAGTCCAGAGCTGGTGCCTTTAATGAGCTCCCCAAACTCCACCTGAGCACCCGCGAGGGTGGTGAGCTGTCTGAACCAGGGCTGTGCTGGATCACGGATCATCAAAGACTCTGCTTACAAGACAAATGAACTGGAGCTCAGCCAAACAACATTAAAAGCCACCAAAAGTAAGAGCAGAGCTAAAATCTGCCAGTGGCAAAAGAGATAAATGGAGGGAACAAAGAGAGTTTTTTCTGAGCCACCAGTAAAGTGTCTAACCAGGAAAACCACAACTGAGCCATGAAAATGTGTGTCTGTCAGCAAAGGTTATTGTACAGGTTAATGCAGGCATCTTTCCTTCCTCTGGTTTTCCTTTCTCCCTCCAAGCTCAATGCCTCTGACTTTATGGGTGAAAATATCACAAGTAATTGAAGTTGCAAACCCCAGCAGAATATTAAATTAGAAATTAAGCAAAAATGCCCATCAGTTGGAGCACGGAAATCCCGGGCAATTTTTCTAATGCAATATTACAGCAGTTGGAATAATTTTTTTTTTCCCCAACTGCTTCACTAACTGAATTGATTGAATTAAATGTGTTCTGTGGTGCCAGAGAACCTCTGACCCCAGTTACTCAGGATAATCAGGGGGTAATCAGCCTGCTGTGATCTGAGCTCCAAAGGAACAAGAATATTGTAAGGTTCAGGGAGCCTGTGCTGGCATTAATCAGATGTCGTCAGGGTTTGATTATAAATCCTAAAGACCACCAAATTGATACAACATGGTTTAATCCACTAAAAATTAGGTATCTACATATTAATCACCAAGCTGAATATCTGAAAGTGATTGCTTTTCTAGTAAGTGAAGTCAGGTGTCAATGCTTTGGAATGTCCCACAGTTTAGTAATAAATATAATGATCAGCATCAGCACAAAAGTAGCATTAGCCAGATTAAAAAAAGATTTTGTTCTAACCTCAAATAGATTTTTTTTCTTCCTGTTGGAGTTTTACAGCTCCACTGAAATTGTTCCTCATGTTTCTACTCTAATTACCAGCTTACTCAGAAGCAAGAAATAGGATATGTTTCTAGTTACCTGCAAGCACAGCATTTTTCTGCCTTCCAAGGGGAAGGAGGTTGACTGCTTACAGTATATCACACTACTGTGTATAGAAATAAAGTGGTATTTATTGTCCCTTAAAATGATTTCCCCTAGAACTGGCAAGCTCAGTTGAAAAATCTGTATCTGGAAGTGTGTGTTAGGATCCAATTAATTTCCAGTGTACTTGTGTGCTCTCCTTGGGAAGAGTTCAGTGTGGCAAAATTGATGCAGATGTATGAGCAGGAGAAGGGAAAACAGACTTAAGAGAAAGGAGTAGCACAGTCACGTAATAAACTAATATTCTTCATATAAGTCCTGATTTAATAAGCACTCAACCCCCTGGAAGAGCCTTTTGTTATAAACCAAAGATAATACCAAATGCTTATTTATCTCCTTGGTGTCACCTGTATTTCCTGGGAATTGCAGAACTTAAGCTGCTGCTTTAGGGTTTCCAAGCCCACCACAGCACTGGCTGTGACCAGGATGAGGGAATTGTATGAAATCTGGATATCCTAGCAAGTCTCAGCTCTGGTGACTCCTGGCTGGAAAGATGAATTGTCCTGCCTGCTCCCACCCAGACTGAGCACATTTGTGCTCAGGGTATGACAGTGATGGTCTGCACAGCCACAGCCACAGTAACCACACTGTGCCACTGGGACAGGCCACTTTTGATGTTCAGAGAACTACACAACAGTTTGGGTTGGAAGGGAACTCAAAGATCATCTGGTTCCAACCCCTTACCATGGGAAGGGACACCTTCCATTAAACCAGGTTGTTCCAAGCTTTATCCAGCCTTGAACACTCACAGGGATCCACAGCTTCTTGGGCAACCTGTGCAGGGCCTCACCACCTTCACAGGGAAGAATTTGTTCCTGATATCTAATCTAAGCTTAAAGCCATTCCCACTTGCCTTTCCCTGCATGCTCATGTAAAAATTCCCCCTCCAAAAATTCTCCCCCCCTTCTTCTGGGCCCCCTTTAGGTATTGGAAGGCTGCCCTAAGGCACCATGTTCAGGTGACCTCTGCAGGCTGTATAAGTAGGTCTGACAGGTTTGATTCACTCTGTGTGGGCTCCAAGGTGTGCACACACACTTTAGACCAGAGCACAAATGTAGTGCCTTGGCCTGCCTTGACCTCCCTGCTAATTCTTGGTGCTTAGACACATGAGGTGGGGAGCACTGCCATCAAACTGTGCTCATTGCCAATCTCTAAACAGCTTAGAGAGAATTCAGTATCAGCCATATATAAAAATCCTTCCTTCATTTTCATCCTCCTTATTGTTAAAAAAACCCAAATGGATACTTCACCATTTGCACAAAAAATGTCCAGCTGAGGCTGCAGCAGTACTTGTGTTTGAGAAGGATGTGTGTACAGAGAATGTTTGCTTAGGAAAACATAAATTACCAGGGAGAAAATGAAAGGGCCTTAATATATTCCCTTTGTGACATTCTAGACATGAAATAAGCACACAGCAGGCACTTACAAGGGGAATGTTTCATTCTCCTTTATTACAAATATTTTTCTTGCAAGGAAAGGTGAAATGAGCACTGGCAAAGGGAGCTGGGTGATGGGAGATGGAGACCATCAGCATCCTTAGAGCAGAAAGCAATACATCCATTTAGCACACCTTGGGTTTTTCCTGCCCTTTTCTCAGCTGTGCAGTGCCAACCCATACATCTGTTGCTGCATCCTTCAGTCCGTGGGGAGGCTCAGATCACCCACAGCCATTAGTCAAATATACTGCATTTATTTCTATTATTCTTCATTCTTGACCTTGGAACAAGACTTTTTCTGTGCTAATAGGGTTAGAGACCCCAGGTCCTTGCTGTTCCCTGTCAGAGTAAGTGAGAGCTCTGCACTTACTGCATGCTTAGGATATGATAAAGATTTTTCTGCTATGGGAGGAAAACAGAAGAGGAAAGAGAGATCGTTAATCATGAAAGTTCACCTGTGTCTCTGATCTCTAAATTCTTCTTGTATCATAGCTTTTTGATAGAGCAGTAATGGTTTGCTCAATGAACATTGAGCAAACTGGATGTAGACTAGGTAATTTGAGAAAAAAAAAAATCCTGTATATCCAGTGGAAGGAAGTACATGCAGTAGACTTCATTCATCACTTTGTCAGCAGACTTGGAAGACTTATTGTGTTCAGATGGATTGAAATATGGAGTGTTCAGCCCAAATTCCCCTTTCTCCGCTCAGATTTTCCCAGAAAAAAAAATGCTGGCTAGATATTTCGTTTTTAAAATTCAGACAGATTCTGTATCACTGCAGATAATACTGCCTGTAAACTTCCATCTGCACCTCCTGCTTCCACTGGAACAGCGTGAAACCTCGCAGAGTTCTTATCTGCTTCCAAAATAGTTTTCTTACTGGGATAACTTCAGACAGCTCTCAGCTGGAGGGGCTTGTAAATCTAGGGCATCTCATCCCCATCAGTTGGCACAACCTAAAATGCCAGAAGTTTGGGGAATTGATGAAATTTGTAGCTGAAATATTTTAGAGATACAAGTTGCTTTGAATGCTTTGGTGCTGCTCACCAAAGACCCCATGAAGAACTTTAACCACTGTCAAAACATCTGTTGTTGGCAGCTTTGGGTCATGATCAGCTGCAAACTGGCACAATGAATAACTCTCTGCTTTGGAATCTGTGTCCTCCCGGGCCAGAAAAGGCAGGATTTCTCACTTGGATGCATATGCTTCCCTTTCTCAATGAGGCCAAAGATTCTGCCACGGAGAAAGTCTCATTTATATTGCAGTTTCCACCTCTCTGCAAAGACCAGTTTCTTAACCTGGTAAGAATATGGTTCAGTCTTGAAATATTAAGGTGTCAAAACAAGATGCCTCTAGTTTTTTTATCCATAAATTTTTTGTTGTTTCATCTATTTAGAACGAAACAATTCCTTTCTTTTTGTTGTTTTGTTTGTTGGGTTTTTTTAACTTCCTTTAGTTTGCTTTTGTATAGCACTAAAATATAGTTTTCATACATGTATGAGAAGAAGTCCTGGAAGTTACCTTTGTAAAGAAAAGTCACAAAATACCATGTTTAATTCCTAAAGGGAAACAAGATAATAATTTAAAAATCATGAGTAGTTTTCATCTGCTGAAGCTCTTGTCACTGCTCAACTTCCTGTCCATCAGTACAGAGGTCACATTATATTTATTTATATCTGGGAGCAGAATAAAGCCATTAGAGGAATTTCTCCTTCACTCTTCTCAATGTCTCAGACTTTAGGAAATTAACTGCTGTCTGGATATGCATTTTATGGTTAATGCTAATTTAAAAAATATTTATATTGCCACAAAATTATCCTTTTATCTATCATTTCAATGTTCAGAGAGGAGTAAATTCACCTGTCCTGTTGTTAAGGGCCTAAATGATAAAGGTAAGAGCTTCAACAGTTAAAGAGGGCATGGTTTTGGAACCCATTCCTTGTCCAAACCCCAAAAATGTGACAGTTTGGGAACTAATAGGAGGAAATTCTTGCTTATGGGTCTGATCCAGGGAGCAAATGCATCCCACCTGTAACTGGGACTGTAGAGGCAGTGAATGGTATGAATTCCTCACAAGGTGAATAGTTGGTGGCTTCCATACATTTTTCTCTTAGTGAGGCAGTTATCAGTTATCTCAACCATATACATTCATATGATAATCTTCAGCAGCAGAAAAGTTGGTTTGGGTGTGAAAAGTTGGTTTGGTCTCTGATAAAGATGAAAAAGGAGCATTTGCCAGGACCTCCTTCCCTTCCCTCCTCACCATCATCAGGATAACTGAGAACTGTGTGGGTTGAGGGGGGAAAATAGCCTGTAAAACCTTTTTGTTCCTGGATGAGAGCAGGTGCTGCAGTGGATGTAAAAGGAAGAAAAATCCGGCTAGGTCTATGCTATTTAAAGTTCATTCCATTTAAAGAAGACATCCAGCATCTTGGAAAGAAGATGGGAAGTGCACTGAGGAGGAAATAATACATGGCTGGGTTGGCTGAATGCAACACAAGTGGTCTCATAAATGTGAAAGGCAGAGCTCTCCCTGGTCCCTTGGCAACACTGATGCTGGAACAGGTGAATAGGGGTAGTCAGGCTTGGTCAGATCATCATTTTCTATGATGCTGTTGTTTTAAACATAAGGTTTGTTCTACCTGGGGTGAAAGAATTTTTTATAGCTAAGAAAATAACATTGTTATTTGAGTTTTTCCTCAAAAGTATCTTAAATGTGATAAAAACAGTGACCTTGCACTGTCTTCTGTCCACCTGGAGAAGGAGCATTTATTTTTCTGTGATATGACCATCATTCTAGAATTGTCCCTTGTATTTGTGGGTACTTGATTTATTCTAGAAACAGCTGAATGCACCTTGTATTTATAGGTGGAAAAGTGAAAAAGAATGAATCCTTCCTAAATTATTTATATATTCAGGGAAGAAAAAGAGAGTATGTTTGTCTTCCTTCTGAATCTTCAGACAACTGTGCTACATTTGATGTATACCTGGAGGTAAGAGGCTTTGAAGCAGGCATTCAACATATGATTAATACATGTTAGAATTATCTTTTTGCCTTCACTCAGTGAGGCCATGAGCTGGGCTGAGACAGAGCCAAAGCCTGGTGTAAACAAAAGTCTGAGAAACAAGTCAAAAAAGTGGTTGTTTTCAAGTATCCTTCACCATCACTTATTTATAGTCCCTGAATGGCTTCTTAGTCTTCTACAAGCACTTAAATGAGAGGATCGAATCCAACATCAGCTCCAAGTGGGCTTTCAGCAAAGCTGTGGGAAAGAGGCAGGAAGAAAGTTCCTTAAATCAATTTATGAATCTTTCAAGGATCTCATTCTGTAGATCTTCCGGAGTTTTCTAGGACTTATGATGTCTGCAAGAGGAATAGGACTCTTCACACTGACAACCTTACAGGCAACTCTTGCATCACCCCGCAGGTCATCCATCCCTCCATCCATCCATCCCTCCATCCATCCATCCCTTCATCCCTCCCTCTATCCATCCCTCCATCCATCCATCCCTCCATCCATCCATCCCTCCATCCATCCTTCCATCCCTCCATCCATTCCTCCATCCATCCATCCCTCCATCCATCCATCCCTCCATCCATCCATCCCTCCATCCTTCCATCCATCCCTCCATCCATCCATCCCTCCATCCCTCCATCCATCCATCCCTCCATCCATCCATTTTACCCCATTATTTTTGCATTCTGATCCTTTCCTGCTCAATCATGAATTTTAACACCCAAAGAGTCCTTGAAGTGGTGTCACTGAATCCCAGAGATAGCTTGGCTTTAGCCTGGTGGAAAACTGCTCGCAGAAGGACTTGCACCTGGAGCACGGAGAAAGAGCCTCATCATGATGATGAGGTCATGTTAAACTTCCCTTTTTTTGATCATTCACAATTATTATCAGTGGCATTAAACATTTTTGTATCTTTCAATAAAAAGGCACAAATTCATAGAGCCTGCAGAAGTTGTAGCCCTGTTACAGAGAGCAGAAATGGATCTTTTGCCTGCCTTTGACTAATTGATCTTTTGGATTTGTTGCTCTTGTTGCAGACTTCAACGAAGTTTTTGCAGGCAAAAATATTCACTCAACCCTTCATTATTGAGTTCTACTTTTACTTTGTAAAGTAACTAGTGCGTGCCTTGAAAGATCACAAGGCATTTACAATGCAGAGCCTGTGAAAATCACTCAAAAGCAAAAAGTGAAAATGCACCCAAAATTATTATGATCAATTTCATATATTCAGAAAGGGTTTTTTTTCCTAAGCTACAATTGAATTCTTTCTGTAATTTCACTAGGGAGAAGGGAGAATATTATGTACTTAGGAAAAAATATAGAATAAGCTGAGAGAAACACTTTAAGTTAAGAAATAATAGAGTGCCTACGAGCCAGCATTATGGCAGTAAGACAATACCAATAACTAAAGCCTGTTTAGGTGACTCACAGCTATAATTTCTGCTTTGCATCTAGTTTACACCATCAAATCCTTGTCATACTATGATAATGCTTTATATTTACAGAGTGTCTTTCATCTAAATGGCTTTCAAAGTGCTCTGTGTGTTCTTGATGTGCAGCTTCCAGAAATTGAATCCATTACACTAATACAGAGATTTTTGTAGCAAAACAGCTGCTATTTGTGTCCACATAATAAAGACTATGCACAGTCTTAAGAGGGAAAATACCTTCCAACTCTATAGAAGAGATCAGGGAGAATGTAATACCGAGTTACAATTTGCCTTGGCCACAGAATTGTCTATTAAATTGCTCACGGGGAGAGTTCAGCACAAACTGCACTCGGTCAGGTCCTGTTTTCCAGCCCCTGGAGGCCCGTGGGAGCAGAACAGAACACTGGGTCCTTGTGCTGAGGTGAAAGGAGACTAAAGAATCAGCAACATCACTTTGTTCAATGCACAGATATTATGCCAAGTGTTCCCTCCTGGAACTCCAAGCTCCAGGTGACTTAGTTTGTTGTTATCCAGCGAACTGGGCTTTGTGTCCCACTGAACTCCACAAGAAACATCCGTAACGGACATTTATGAATTCTCATCCCAGATTGATTAAGAATGCAAACCTTTGTGGTCACTCTGAAAATTCATTTGTACTTGCAGATATTCCAGACACAGAGCTACGGAAAATACATTACTTCCTTAACAAATAAATATTGGAAACTCAGGGGCACACGTGCTGAATATCAGCGTGCAAAGGCAAAAAGCAAGCAGGTTGCAAGCACAGGCTTATCAGCCTATTTTTAAGAAATTAGATAGACAAACAATGGTTGCAAAAACAGTGGACTTCAGTGGAGGAGGAGAATTACAACAACACAATTTCCCCGTGGAATTTCTAACAGAGACATAATGAATTAATACATCTCATTATTTTTCATCTTTCTTGTTATATAGATGAGGAGACAAACACATGATAGCGGCACGGAACACCCTCCGCTGGAATATCACCCTGATAAATGCAAACTGACACAGAGTTTTAATTTGTTTGTTCTTGATTGGGAATCACAGTGTGCAGAATCCTAATGAGCTGTGGGGTGGTGATCACCAACCCCAGACACGTTTGCCTTGCATTGTGTTTGCTGCTCATGTCAGCTCTTTAATTTGGGGATGTCAGTGCCCCACTCTGAGCCAGTTTTTTAGTGGCTTCATAAAGGTGTTATTACTGCCTGCTCATGCCATTGCTGGACAGCAGACACTGAGGTGATTCTGATCCAGTTAAGTTCATTTCTTCCTCCGCTTTGAGAAGTCAGTAAACAGAATCTCACTTGCTACAGAAGCTTTAAGTAAGGTTGTCAGATAAGAACCCAACTTTCATACAGTCTGGGCACCATTGCCAGCTATGCTTGAGACTGAGGTGGAGTCAATGCCTGGATTCTCAGGTGATAACATTTTACAAAGCAATTTTTCCATGGACCTGCCTCATGGTGGAAATGAGACAGGACTGGTTTTCTTGAGACCATCCAGAGCTGTTTTGCTGCCAGTGAGAGCTGCCACTGCAGCGTCCCACCAGTTCACCACAGAGCTCAGTGTGGGGGAGGATTTGGCAGGGTGTTATATCCTGGCTCCACCAGGAAACAGCCACTAAAATTAAGCCTACAAGATGCAGGGAAGGGAAGAGTGGTTTGCCTGCTGAGCTGAGGTTATCTCAGCTGCTCAGGGCTGTGCTGGCTGCTGGTACCTGGGCTGTGCTCTTACCACAGTTGTTTTGAACGTTACTTGTCTCCTTCCCATCCCTTTAGTGACTCCTGTATTGTAAGATGTAGAAGCTGCTTGTTCTCACCCTCAAGGACCTCCATGACCAGTGGAACTGTACCTGTGATCTCTCTTGTGGTCCCTATTATCTGCCCATCAGTCAAACATTGCTGACTTCTTACACTTCCAAGACTATTTTTGCGTCCTCATAAGCCACCCTCACACCCTTGGGGGAACCCTTCATCTACACCCATCACTGTATTTCCTCCACATCCTTCAGTTCCCTGTTAAATGCTCTTCACTCAGTGTTTCCTTCTGAGTTGCTCCCATTTGTCTGGTTTTGTGCATTTTGACATAAGATCTTGGGTACAGAAAAAAAGGGAATGGAGCCCTTTATTTCCCAATATTTATAAAATCCTAATTATGACAGAAATTTCTAGGCTGTATGCACAATAGGCACAATAAATGACAGAATGGCACATCACTCCACAGAGCAAGTTAACCTTACATATCCAAATACTCAGTAGTAGTAAATCCACACAACTCCTTCCAGCCAAATCCACTCCAACCCAGGGTATTCTCCTCCTAAGTTATTATTTTTAATATGGGTCCAAATGACAGCAGTTTAAATAAAGTACTGAACTCATCTACTTTACTCTTAATTTATAGTGGTGCTTAGGGGATGTGCAGATATTTAAAACGAGTAAAATCAATTAACTTGTGATCCAGTTATTTGTGTTAACCACTGTGGGGTTTTATTTTAGAGCACTGGTTCAGACTCTCCCCGTCAAGCACCGTGCTTTGGGAGTGTAAACCTTTCACTGTGAGACACGATGAACCTGTGGTTGCCTTTTCTCTATTTCTAATCTAATTCCTATATTTGTCCTTTCATAGCTTTTCAATTCCCTTCTTTACTTTTGTTTTTGAAAGGGACCCAGTAAATGCTAGGAAGTCTATTCTTTATATAACGGTGACTGAACAGGCAAAATATACCTTCTAGGTATATTTTCCTGGGCCACACTATTTCACAGTAGATATGTGTCTTTTGCAATCACAAATCTGTGATTTATTACACTTTTCACATTATAAATTTAGAGCAGACCTATGTGACATTTTCTGTGATCTGATCATTCTGCTTTTTCATACATCTCGAACAGATTTTAGTCTAATGTTCCAGACAGCTTCAAATACCCTCTCTGTTTATGTGGTCACTTCTAAAATGGGAAGGATGCCAGGGGTGAGTTTACCACTATGCTTGGGATTATTTTTCTTGGCACAGCCTTTGACTGTAGACATTGGCATTTCGTTGATGTGCAGGACTCAGAGCTGGGCAGTTTTGTGCCCCCAGCAAGTCTCTGTGCCCTTTCTGCACCCCCAACTCTCTGCAACTGAAGCTACTGAGGGTTCTTCCTAAATAAGGAGAAAATAGGGATGCAGAAGAAAGCCAACCCCAGCTGAGATATCCTTCAATTAAATATCGTTAACCTGACATTCAATATTTTTTGAACTAGCTGGCACATCAACCTTTTCCATCACAGTCTGGCACTGGTGGGGTAAAAAATAATATATTTATCTCATGGTTTCACAATTATATAGCCAAATAAAACAGCCAGATCTTTTAATATTTTACCCTAAAAGGTCTTACTGTCCCCAAGGTGAGCCAGGGAGTATTGAACACTTAATTGAATCAGATGAGAGGATTAAGGAAAAGATTTTTCAGAAGGATCAATATGAATTAGAAGCAGATGCCCAGTCAAATCTACAGGTTAGATTCTTTAGTATCAGGCTCCTTGAAGTCTAGTCACCTTTTTAATTGTTTGGTACTGAACACTTGTAGGGAAAAGTTCTGACCCTTATGGTTCTGATGTCTCATGTTATACATGCTCAAGTTGAGACAATATAAAATAATATAAAAATATCAATCAGGTTAATTGCTTATTTTCAATTAGAGAAAGAGCTCTCCAAGTCTGCTTTCCAGTCACAGCATTTGGCTGAACTGGAAGGAATATGTTCTTGGTAATCATTCTTCTGTTATTTCCAAGATTCTTGAAAGAGTTTTTCTTTTAATTTGTTTCAAAGCAAGTGAAAATATTGTTACATTATCATTTAGAGTTAATTAAACTGCAAATGAGCTTAATGAACTGTCTGAAACAAAGCTCAATCACAACCTGTTACATATTAACTATCAAAATCAAAAGAATCTTTTAATTCTTTGTTAGATATAACACAGAAGATAGAAATAGCCAATCATTAATGCCATCCTTTTATAAAATCAAGTTTGAGGCTGGAAAGATTGAACTGAATGCATACATTCAAATTATACAGCAAAATTGAAAAAGGGTTTGGAAAGATAAGTCAAATCTATTGGAAAAAAAGGAAAACAAAGACAGCTGAACACAGGGAAAGACATAGTTGTCCTCTCTGTGGTTTTTTTGTGTGGAAATCCATTTTACCTACTATTTGTCCAAATTGTGAAACCTCTATATTAATAAAACGCCATTTTCCAGAGTCAGTATTCTCACAAAATCTTCTACAGTGTTATGGCTTCATGTTTTCTGTGAGACAGAGCAAAAGACACTCAGTGTTTTACTCTTTTAGTCTTCAACATTTTAGTCTTCAAGGTCTGGAAGCCACCTGGGTGACATTTGCCCTTGGGCAATACATTGTCACCAACGGTGAAGCTTTTAAGCAGCGCAGGTACAGCAGAGCCCATTTGTGTCATTAAAGTTTGTCATTTTAGACTTTTGAAGGCTTAATCCCCAGAAATGCTAAGATTTTTCTAATGATTCATAATGGCAGTGCTGGTGTTCAGCACTTCTCAGGATTAGGTGTGTTATCATTCTGGTTTATCCACCTATCAGGCCAGCATTATCACTCTCATATCCAGTGCTTTTAGCACGTCAGCCTCAAGTGCTTGAAAGGTGAGGAGTATTATTAAGTCTGACCCTTACAAGCTTTTCCAATGGTTTGCTTAATGTTTTTCCCTACATAAATAAGAATGATGCTATACACTCTTTGTTTGGAGAGTAAATTAGAATTTTCTCGCAGGGCTTGGCTGGTCGAGTCATACAGCACTGAAACACATTTCACGAGGTCATAAAAAATTCTTCCGCTCCAAAAAGGAAAGTGGCACTGACTTTTAGTTGTGCAGACAAAGTGGTAGCATGAGGTCCAATTATTTTTGAGTGTCTTAGAGCAAACCCTCCAAGAAATGCTCTGGGAATGCTTTCTGTGAAACGTGTTTTGTGTCTTGACAAAGGTGTAGTGAAAAATTAACATGGGTGGGATAATTTATGAAAATAGGAGTCTGAAATGCAAACCTGGATTATTTGTAAATAGTCTGAGGACAAGAGTGGTCTGCATCAGTCAGCTTCCTCTTCTCTTAGCTAGGAGTATAATTCCCTTTCTGGTAGTATATGCACCTATGCAGCACTGCAAATATTTTCATGTTTCACTTTCTGTTCGTATGAGATGAATTGTCTTCTTGTGATCAGAATCTCCCAAAGCTTGATTCCTATCACATCACTGCTTATCTGCCATCTATTAAGTGGAGAGCAACTGTAATGTGCTCCCTCATATTTCATGAGTGAGAATGTATTATTTAGAACCTATAACATTCACTTTCGGTCAAGGATTCCATCTTTCTCCTCTTGGGGTAAATAATTAATGCTGCCTTGGATATTTCTTGTCTGTGTGTGGGGTCATTAATTGAAAATAGTAACAATTTCCTCTGTGTTTTTTTCTAGTTTCAAGCCACAGTGAAGGAGGGAGTCACAGGTGTCATAGTGAACTTAACTGTTGGTGACAGAGATGACCCAGTGACTGGAGCATGGAGAGCTGTCTACACCATCATCAATGGAAATCCAGGGCAGAGTTTTGAGATCCACACCAACCCCCAGACTAATGAGGGAATGCTCTCTGTTGTCAAAGTGAGAACAATTTCCTTTTTTACTGTATTGTTGCTGTAAGGTCCATCCACTGGGCTCACTGCATAAGAGGAGGCACTGCAGGGATAAGTTATTCAAAGATATATAGTTGGCTACCAGCCCTTGTCCAAATATATGTATAACCCCTTCTTCTGTCACAGTAACCTTATTTTTTCAGCCTGTTGCTGACTGTATTGCCACTGTGCTAAATAACAGCCAGATTTGGAGTAAGCACCACAATTAAGAGTGAGATTTTACAACAAGGTTTTGTTTGTAGCTGAAAGGATAATTAGAATCCAAGGCCCCCATTTTGTTCTCAGAGAACACAGATGCAAATACCAGGGAATTGAGGGATACAGCTTCAGACTGAACTGGAGAGCTGTCTTTGGTCCCACATTTCTCAAACCTCACAGAAATGTTTATTGTCTGTCTTTGTATGAAGATAATTCTATGTCTCACACTTTAAGAAAATGGTCCTGGTTACTACCTGTGCCACAATTCTCTCTGTTTGACTTCTGAAGAAGCGTTTTCAATTCTTAAGACAAATGGAATGTATTTCCATGGCAGTGCTTCTGATTTCAAGACAGCAGTTGAGAAAGCAGCTGGTGTTATTGTCATAAGTAACTACCAAGTATGACTGATTTGCTTGTTAAATGCATAGTACATCATAATTCACCATGTATATGTGAGAATTCAATTATGTGTATGAGGTATGGCAAAAAAAAAGTATATGCTCTTGGACAGAGGGACATCTCCATCTTTTTTTAAGTCCATCATGTTCATTATGTTCAATGCACTTTATAACTGACATTTATATCCTAAACTAAGCAAAGTCTAATCATAAACTCTAGCCAAGTGTCAGGTGCAGTGAACGCTGTTGTCCCTTTCTGGTGCCTTCTTGCAAGTTTGCAATGGGCAAAGGGAAAGAGTTAAGAGTTAAGTTGCACCTTGCCCTCTGACTTTATGATGTTTTACAGCCTTTAGACTACGAAATCTCAGCGTTTCATACGCTGCTCATCAAGGTGGAGAACGAAGACCCTCTGATCCCAGACATAGCCTACGGCCCCAGTTCCACAGCAACAGTCCAGATCACCGTGGAGGATGTGAATGAAGGGCCAGTTTTCCACCCAAACCCTATGATGGTGACAAAGCAGGAGAACATCCCCGTTGGCAGCGTGGTGCTCACAGTGAACGCCACCGACCCCGACACCTTGCAGCACCAGACCATCAGGTGAGTGCAGTGCCCTCCAATTTTCAACCATCAGAAAGTGAGGATGTCTTTTGTGCCCAAGAATTTGCCTGCCAGTTCAGAATTCTGTTAAAGTTGGTTTGGCTCTGCGTGGTAAAAAGTTACAATTTATTTTTTTCCCCCTGCAGGAAGAGATTCAGTTTTATCAAAACACAGAACTGTATTAGACAGGGAACAACAGTTTTCCAGATTTGGAGATTCCTACAGTAGCACAGCCAAGTGCCACAAGCAATGGACACAGCTTTGCACAGAGTTTCAAAATTACTTTTAACCTGTTTGTTTATTCCTCTTCCTTCACGAGAGCCAAAGAAAATGTGTAAAAATTGAAAATGTGCATAGAAATGATTTCTCTGTTTCACATAGGGTTTCAATCAGTTTATGATCATTTATAATGTCCCTCAGTGAAATAATGACCATCCATCCACATTCAGGAGCTGAGAAAATACTTCCCAGTGAAAGACTGAAGCTAAAGGAAGCTCAGACTTGGCCTTGTCCAGATAAATGAAATTAAATTATTATTATTTCTGTGCTATGAGAATATAATCCCACACATGTGCCGTGTCAGCAAGAGCAAACATAGATATTAGATGGTGCCATCATCTTATATTTTGATCCGCCTGGTTTGGTCTTTTGGTTTTAGGTTTGTAGAAGATGAAAAATCAACCACTTTGTTCTCTAATACTTAATTGGCTTTCTAGACAGCTTTTCTCAGCTTTTGAGAACTACAGGTTAAGCACTACCACTAAAACCTGCAGCTGGGTTTAATGTTTCACCCTTACTAATTTCCCCTGGATACCAGTGCATAGAAAAGAGCATAAACACCTTTGTGAGAACGACTTCAAAGCTTTACCTGAGCACTGTGCACTGTCAATCTCTACCACAGACATGGATTTCTCTGCTATCCCAAGTTTTTTTGGCAGTGATTGTGCAATTCTTAAAGCCAGTTTGACACGTGTAGTGTTCTACAAAAAAGAAACTGCCGATCTGGAGGATGTTGGTACTGTCATTACGAGTGTTGGTAGGCATGTCCCTGCAAAGGACTTGGATTTCCATGATGAGAAGGTGAATTTAAGCAGGAGAGAGTGCTCATGTCCAAGGAAGGAGGGAAAAGGCAGGGCAGACAATTAGAAGTTTCAATTCTCTGCATCACCCCAAAGATACATTGTTAATAGGAAATGAATATTTCAGTTTTTCTCTACCTTTGACTTCTACCCTTGAAATATCTGAAGGGTGATTCTTACCATATGTCATTCCCCTTGTTTTCTAAATGTGTTTCTTTACAGGATGAATTTTTGTTCTTAAGTTTAGCTTTTGCTCCAAAGATTCCTTACTTCTTTCACTGTGGTCACACAAGTTCGTGTCTGTGGTTGGAATTTCTGTTGCTTGCCAGATAGGGTAACATGACCCTCAGCAGTATTATTCAGCACCTGGCTTGTGCAGAGAAGAGATATTTATTTCCTTTAGGCCTTGAACTGAGTTTAAGAAACATAATTATTGAAGTTCTCCATAACTTTATGTGTTTTCATAGGAGATAAGAAGAGTC
This sequence comes from Corapipo altera, assembly GCF_003945725.1. NCBI lineage: Eukaryota > Metazoa > Chordata > Aves > Passeriformes > Pipridae > Corapipo > Corapipo altera. The sequence goes on along the minus strand of NW_020884894.1, from coordinate 7,123,240 downwards.
ATATTAATTAATGTAACAGTTGATTTTGTGATGCTAGAAGAGAAAAACTGTGAAAATGTAAGGATTTGGTCATCAAAAAACAATCCAGAAATTATTACCTGACATTTTGCCCTTGACCTACTGATTTTGCTGAATTTCTCCTAACTGCATTGACACTGAAATTATGGGGCATATCAGTGAGTCATTTAATCCTCTTAAGTGAGCTTTAAGTATTGTGTGTAACCAGTTAATTAACACAAACACATTTTGTAGTCCACCACAGCTCACAACTGGCTGGGAAGGAACTCTCAAATCTTGACTTATTCTCCCAGAAATGTTACTATATCTGCATAGAGCAATGGTCATATGCAGAAACTGTGTGAATGGAAGTGACTGTATAAGTTAGAAGAAAATCCTGCAAATGTAATGGAAATCTGGGAAATGGGGGAATGCATCAGGAAAGGCCAATTTGACTACCTGTAAGTCCTTTTGCTAAAACGACAGGAAAGCATAAACCAGCATTTTTAAAAGATGCTTTTAGTACTGGCAGGTGTTATTGAGACACCTGGCTACTAGCAGTGAAAAAAAGAGGACTAGAATATAAGAGTAGCATCTGCAATTAAGGACAGGGTAAAATTTCATGTATAAAGACCAAAACTATTCCCTAGTTGGAGTCTGACTGAAATGTTTTCTCCCAAGTTCCTGCAGGCAGGTGTGTGTTTAGAGTTTGGGCCAACGTCCAGGACTTTTGTACAGCACAGAAACACAAACTGCAGGGTTCTCAGCCTGTGCTGCTGTAATTGTATCAGAGTGCTTACTGTGATTATACTGCTAAAATAAAGGCCAAGCAGGGACAGCACAGATTTTAAATGAGACATTACATTAAATATTAATGACCATGAGCAAGCAGTGTTTTGTCTGCAAGAAGCAATGAATACCAGATTTGTGCAGTGTGTGCTCTGTGAATAGTGTACATCCCCCCCAACAAGGTACAAATCTGTTTAAAATGGGCAGAACAACATAGAATTAGTAACATTGGTGTTTTGTTTTTTTTTATTTTCAAGCCATTGCAAGTCAGATATCTCTAACCTCAGGGATATTTTTAGTTAATTTTCTATATAAAACTTGCAGAAGGGGCTGATGATTATTTGCAATCAGGAATTTTAGTTACTCTGCTAGATATAACATGATAAATGCATTTCAAGACCCATGAAAAGAGTAGAGAAACCATTTTTGCCATTGTCTGCAACTAGATTGATTTTATTCTTTGAACAATGCACATCTGAATCAGATTCAAATTACTTATCTCTGAAAAACGTGGCTTACTTTGTAAAATTTCCTAAAGACAGCTGTACTTTTGAAGCAATTTTCCTCCTTATTCTTCAGCTTGAAGTGTTTTTGCCACCCGAGAAAGAATTTGATTTAAAGGCTCAAACAAGCCGGCAAAAATGTGTTGCACTGTAAAAAAAATTAGACTCCAGTATTCCCAAGATTCTGAAGCACATTCCTGGAGCTCTGGTTGTAGAGAGGAAGGAGCAGACAGGACCACAAGTTTTTCCACCTCAATGTTCATTCCACTGTGATCACTCCCAGAAAAGAACCTCTTCAAGTTGAATCACATTTCTCAGATTCATTAACCTTTCTTTTTTTCTTTTTTCTTTTTTTTTTTTTTTTTTAAGTATTTAATTCTCTCTACGGTTTCCATCTTTTTTAGAATTAAAAAAAAAAAAGAAAGAAATCCAGCAGGCCCCATTTTAATTATAACCCAGCAATTTATTAATAGAACAGTAATGAAGTTTCTGAAATTTGATTTCTTAATCAGGGATCATTGTTATTTTTGTGCCAGATTTAAGAGTTTAATTTTGGGCACTTCTTCCCAACCTCTGAAATTTTAATCAGAAGTTTCAAGTGTACATGTCAATGAGAAGTTAAAGGCCAAATTTAATAACATTTTCTACCTTGGGAAATTAAAAGAAGAACCTCACTCAGAAATCCATTATTAACAGTAGATCTTAATTAAACACAGTTATGGTTCTCAATATTTGTCTGTGTGAAGAGATTGGTTTCAGTATTTTTCCCTTTTTTGGATTCAACAAGTCCAGGATATTCAATAGTTAGACTTTTAACACTGTGTAAACAAGTTGTTTACTGCAGTGTATTTGTAATTTTTAATTAAAGCAGTGTTGTTTTTTGGTTTCATGGCTTATCATGGCAATATATTTTTATTACCTACTATGCTGTTGGATTTTAAATTATTTATGTAAATATATTGTTGCAATATTTATTCCCAGTAAGCCATGTGACTCAATGCTTCAGAAATATCTTCAGAAGAAAAGTTTATTAAAGCTCTAAAGCACATATAATTCATTAAGTAGAATTAAAATGCAGTATTTGAAGCTGGAGAACTTAGAAACAGAACCCAAACTGCAGCGAGTTTCACGGGAACATGAAAGGCTGCAAAAAATATGTGGAAATGGAGTGATATGTGTAAATAAGGTGTGTGTTTGTTCATGTGAGTCTGTGTGTGTGCAATATTTATATCTGCCACTGAATCAAGCTGCCCAAAGAGTACAAGTGGCTTCTGGAAGCACAGGGCCATTGGCTTGGTGTCGAGGTCTCAGCTGTGGGGATTTAAAAGCCAGTTTTTGGCTTGGAAGTCGTCACCCTTTTATTTGATTCTGGTCTCCTTGTGTCACCGTGTCATTAATTTGGTGGAATTGCACAAGTATGAAATCTGTAAATCCTCCTTTGTTTGAGAGTTATCATTTCAGGTTAGGGCAGCCTGTGATGGATCCAACTTCCCAGCAGGAGGTGGGTTATCCTGGATCCTGGACTGCTGTGGCACTGCCATTGCACTGCCTGTGTGTTCCATAGCTCTGCTGCTCTGGAAATAGGAGCAAAGTTATTTATTATGGTCAACCTTTCCACATAACAGCTCCTGGTCTGTCTGGAAGGTTCATAGACTCTGTTTCTCTTTATTTAAAGTGCATTTTTCTGTACTGCAAACCAAGTGTGTATTTTAATGAGGCTTCATCCTGCACCATCAGACTGAGGGGATGAGGCTGAACCCAATGGAATGCAGAGGGATCATGTTTGTTATTTGTCATTTCTTCAAGAGCCACTGAACAATGGACTGACCTTGGGAATGGAAATTTTTACTACTGGGCCACGTTTTGCTTTAGATCAGATCATCCTGACTTTGGGGTTGGGGCCTGTGGAGTTTTTGGAAGTCAGTGGAAATATTCCAAACTCTAATTGGAGGCAACCATGATCTGTATACTCTTTGTCAGAAACAAAAAAATGTCTGCCTAAAATTCTGTAAAATAGTGCTGAAACTCCACTGAAGTGGGATTTGTAGTTCAGTGAGTTTCTCCCAAATCTCAAATGCCTGAAAAAACTAAGGAGAATTCACTGGACAAAGCAAGTTTTGCTTTTATTGCTTTTCTTTGCTGCCAGTCACCACCCTTACAAGCAGTGAATATATAAGCCAGGAATTGCAAAGACAATTCAAAAAGCCCTTTTCATGTCTGTTGCCAGGATTTTTTCAGAGATCCTGAAGCCCCTCTGAACAAGGATGAGGCTTCACATCACATTGCTCACAATCACTTAAGGGATCAATTTTGCATACTTTCTTGCACATCAAGGCTTTTTAAAGCACTTTTGTTGCTGGTGGAGGTCAATAAACTTGCTTTTTGGGATACACTACAATCACTTAACAGAAATACTACATAATGAGAGAGGGATAGGAGGCCTTAAAGAGTAAATGCTTAGTCATTGTTAAATATGTCTCCTAGAGTCTGAAGGACTTGTCTTTGATTCCTAACAACGGGAGATTTGTTTTCCTTGTGCAGACAGAAGAATAGTCCTATTGTTATAAATGAATGGCTGAGCCTGCTCTCAGCATGCAGCACCAGAATTTTTCACTGTAACTTACACCCACGAGCATCTCAGGTTGGCTCTGCAGTTTTATTTATGGCCTGACTGAACCAGCCACTGGGAATTTGTAGCATCTCTACATCTCAAGTTGCCATGTATTGGACAGTGTACGTTGTTTTTCTCTCCCTTTCTCTTTTTTAAGTTAGATGGAAAGGCAGGGAGAGAGGGAATCTGCTTGAAGCAAAAGAAGTTTTTTTCACTTCTCTCCTTGTAAAATCTGAAAGACAGAAACACTGACTCTAGGGAGCTGCAAATATTGGGGTATCCAGCAAGCAGTGCCACAAAAGGAGAGATTTGATCAGTTCTGAAAGAGAGAACTTGGCCAATTCCTTCATGTTACACAACTACCACCTGTAATTGCAGGTACTCACTGGTCAACCAGTGGCTCAACAGTATTCTACACAGCAGCCTTTTTACTGAAACTGTTCCTTGAAGGTGTTAATTACTATCTGAGTTGGTAATTAGTGTGATGTTTATATTTTATTATCATAATACTAATATCTGAAGGGGAAAAACTAGTGAAAAACATGCATTTTTTTTTTGGTTGTTGTTTGACAAAACTGACTTCCACTGTTTGTTTACTGAACAAAGTAAACAACCCCTCTTTCCCATACAGAAAATTCTTTAGGCTTATAACAGGATGGGAAAGAAGCAAAATTATTTCTGGAGTGGTGCTGTACCTCCTTTATTCTCCTCTCGTACTCAAAACCACACTGATGTAACCCTGGAAGGGTGGAAATGTCTCAAGAGCAAAACCAGGACCTGTTTTTCCCATCCGGAAAATGATTTGCAGCTGGCCAGCACTGTGTGGATTCGCAGAGGTCAAATTACTGTGAAGGAAGCAACTAGTTAAAAAAAAAAAAATCCAGAAAGAATCTCAGGTGGGAGCCACTGAGATGAGACTGAAGAGAATAAATGACTGGAATTAAATCCCACTACTGAGAGAATTGAAACGTCTGCCAAACCTGGAATGCAGGTCCTCTAAAAGCTGTGGACAGTGTGTGATGTGACCGCTCGGGAAAGGCACTTTCATCTCTGTCAGCTCTGATACCTGAGCTGGAGAGTAACAGGACATGCTTTTCCTCAGAGCTGTGAATAGATGCTGATAGCCTGGCTCCCAAACTCTGTAATTCAGTCCCTTTGTTACTCACAGGGTTCCTTAATTTACAGCCACCCTGCCAGCACCTCTGTGGAGGGTCCCTGGGAGTCCTTAATTGTTGCTCATGGTGTCTCTCACAGTGTTGAACACCTCTAAGTCTCCCCCAATGTTTCTTTTTGCCCTCTTTTTGCTGATATTCTCTGTCTCTGTGTTGGGGCAGATGTTTGACCTCTTCTTTCCTTGTCTGCTTTTGTACATCTTAATTTTTAGTGCTTGAGGCCAATCCCAGCTCACCAGTGGGTGCTAAGCTTTGTTGTGCAGGCTTTTGCTTTGCAGGGACATGGGGGAGCTCCCACACTTGCCTTATCTATGATAACACCTTGTCTTCCTTCCTTCTTTCCTTCCTTCCCCTTCCTAGCAGTTGTCAAGGTTTGGGGAAGAGATGAGTGTGAATAAAATGGTTGGTATAGCACCTATTTGCTCACCTTCTCCTGGTAGAAAAGAAGGCAGAGCAGAGAGGAGATTTTCACCCAGGCTCAATGAGGTAGTTCCTGGAATGCAGTGTCCCTTCCCTGAAGAAAACAACCATTAATCCCTCTCTCTTTGACTGGTCTCTGAAATAGCAGAAGTGTCTGAATTATATTATTAAAGATTACCTAAACAGGGGGCCCAGGAATTTTCAATCCATGATTCATAGTTTTGCCCAAAACCCAGCTAACTGGAACTGCACTTCATCACTCCTGACAATGCTTGTCACGAGATCCTGTTCTTAAAATTTTCTGCTGCTCTATTCTGTTGGCATAAATCATATTTAATATGTTGATATTAAAGCTGTAGATGACAGCATTGAAAATCTGTGGTTCCATGAAATCAAATAAGCCATAGTAACCTCTTTTAACTTCCCTTGCTATTACCTTAAGAATCCTGAATTCTTGATTAATAAGGATGAATGTAACATTTAAGGGGAGTTTAATTAGACCCTCTGTCTTTATCCTGCATAACAATATTATGCCACATTATGATTTCAACCATGTCAGCACTCAGAATGGATGCCTGTGAACTGTGAAATTATAGGGCACATTTTTCATGTCACTGACTAAACAATATTGCAGATCTTCTTGAGAAATATGACAATAGGATCTATCAGTCACAAGTTATGCTTGCAGTGGAAGTCAGATCTTGACAATAACTCACTTTGTCATTACTGTTCTCTTCTAGTTTCAGAAAAGGCAGGATTTTGCCTCTGGAAGAAGTAAAGAGTGTCTTGATTATAATAAGTTAGCTATCAAGTTTGAGGACACTGTGTGAGGAGTCATGTTGACAGAGAAGGGGGCGGTAGGAATTTTTCTTAATATTTTAAAGTCATTGAATTCTGAGTCCCATTAAACCACGTTTGATCGTGTGGGAATGTCTGTGTGAAGTTACAGTTTTCAGTGGTGCTTTGACAGAAATTTATTTGGACTGTTAAAATGTATAATTAGAGCTCTGGTGACCAGTGGTATTTTATGCGAAAGCAAAAGATGGAAAAACTGAAACCAAAGTTTTCCAGGAAGATTGATGATGCATCTAGGCCTGAATCCTGTCATGGAGACCAAGTATCTAATTAAGCAATTCAGCACTTCTGCCTCTGAAGCAGGTGTAGATCTTGGATGGCACCAGAGCAGATGTTGTCTGGGATGTTAGGGCTGTATTTCATTGATTTGCCATCTCCAGAATAAGGACAGAATAAACCATGTACACCCCCAGTTCAGTAGCAAAATTCGCAGTGAACCTGGGTGTAGGTTTTCACCTCAGAGCAGAAGCTTTCCCAAAGGCACAGAACTGCTGTTGGATGTTTACAACCACTGCTCAACTGTAAGACATCCCTGGGCTGTGCGTTTCAAGGCATAAAGACCCATCTTCTTTCAGGCTCACAGATGGTTATTCTTGGAGTGGAATTGGAGTTCAGTGAAGAAATTGTCAGAAGGTTTAAGCACTCATTTTTACTAAATGGAGCTCTGCAAAGTTACTGTAATAGGAAAAACATCTTGTAGAGTTCAACGGGAATTTTTCTATTAACTTGGTAATAAGGACACCAATTTCTGTAAAAGAGTTTCTGAGTAAGAGTGAAATTATGCACTTTATTAGGCAGCAGTAAGCCTGCAGATCCATTCTGGACTCAAATGTGAATTGCTAGGGACTAGCTTTGTCCTAATTTTATGACCAGTGTGCTCTAGGTAAATATGCCTATGGAGACATCTATGCCTACTCTGCATATAGCTGGATAATTATTATCCATGGGATCCCTTGGGCAGCTCCTCTGGGTAGTGGTTAACATCACATCACCTTGGAGATTCCAACCTGTCTCACCCAGATTTCATTGAATACTCCACACCCTGAAGAATCTTTACACATTTACCTATTTTAACAGGCCTCTCAGAGTATTGTTTCCTCTTTTTCCCTTTCAAGTGGGAAATTTCCAATGGAATTGTGCCTGCCTAAGGCCCAACCTCTCTGGAGATTCGGCCCTGGCTCGTTGGAAGCATTTTATACATGAAAAACAAATGCAGCCCCAGAGTTTATCTGATAATGCTTCAAGGCTAAACCAAGAAATTTTATTAGTAGTGAACAAGGTGTGCAGCTTCAAAATGGAGCACTCAAACATTGCTTCTGGCCCTGGAATTTTCTGAGTTATTAACTAGTGTTTAAGAAACAGTTTAGCAGAGAAAGAAAACAACAGTTTTCCATATCTCCATGTCAAGGTTGTTGAGTTAGTTTGACTCATGGAAACTGTTACAGAGTTTGGGTTTTCAGTGCAAGGAAAAAAAAAAAAAAAAGAAAAAGTTCCTAATAGCTTTAATTTTTGTATAACTGTAGCCCTTTGAATGAGTCCTTCTTTAAGCAGTTAGGTGAGTTTTTTCATTACAGCTTCTGACATTTCAGGAAAAAAATAATAGATTCTTTTAGTTTTGCAGTTCTTGAGGCTTCTGGTTTTTGTCTGTCAAATCAAAACATTAACATTCATCCCACTGTGATGCTCTGGACCTTCACTGAAGGTGCCTGGGAAAACATTCAGATCCCAAATGACACAGGAAAAGTGTATGAGAAGTTCAACTCTCAGGTATCCAATCCAGGTTAAACAACATGAAGTAACTAAGACATAATAGTTAATAAAAGCATTTGAGAGGATTCAATACCTTCGATTCACAGAGCAGTATATCTTGTGTGCACTGAATGCAACAGATATCAAGCAGAAAATAAAACTATATATGACCAAATAGTGGAATACTTTTGGTAAAGTATTTACCTCATTGGTCCCACACTGCAGTCAGGCAAGGCCTGCAGAGAAAGTTTATCAGCAACTGTCAGTGTAGTAAATTAAGGTTAAACAAACAACTGTAAATCTTCCATTTCCAGTCCTTTCAGTGCTTAATCCCATAACATCTAATGAAAGCTCTTTTTGTGTCATAAATGAGTACTTATGTGGAGCTTTCCCCTCTAACCTGTTCACATTTTCCATCATTGGCCAGCAGATTTCTTAAATGACACACATTTGTCATGTTGTTTAATGTGTGTCTGGAAGGGGCTTGGCTGTTACGATGATGAACACGAGATAAAAATTGTGCTGTGCAGAGAAGATTTGTTGTAGGCTGTACATCAGAGCCAGCATTCAGATGCACACAGGACATGCAGCAAGAAAGATGCTTTCTAACCTGAAAAGGGATATTACTGAGACTTCTTCAGTGTGAACTCACCTTTTAGCAAGCAAAGGAGAATTTTCCTGTCAAGAATAAGCTTTAAAATTTTATTTCCTTGAAAAACACATTTTTTTTAAAATGTTAAAATATATATGAAGGGGCCATTTTCTCAACCCTGCCGTATCTTGTGACGAGCCTTTCAGAATATCTGGCAGGATTTAATTTTGCTCAGCATTCTCTATTTCTATTTACACGGGCAAGGACAAATTTGTTTTGCAGTAACATCAGTTAGACAAGGAATGTTACAATGAATATCCCAAGTGAATATGACAGAGTGTAGAACCTGACTTCCAATGTTCTTGTTCAACAAGTGAAAAGTAGTATTTTGTTCTCTGTCATCCCTCAGGCATTAGATGATTCCTACAGGCAGAAAGGGACGGGGGGGGGGGGGGAAATTCAGCCCAGTAACCTGTAACAAATGTAACAGTCTGCACTTGATGGCATGACAAATAAAACAGCTAAGATATGGTTATACACAACCTTGAAAACATGAGAGTAAGAGGGACATCTTTGCATTTTAAAGTGCATTTGGACACCCTGAGTGCCTGAGAGTGTGATTCATTGAGGTTAGAAAAGGTAAATCACACTGCCTTGTTCATTTGTCATGGTCGTTACAGACAGTGAGTTAGGCAAACAAAAGACACTGCCCAAAATAAGGGAAAAGATGTGACATGATATCACACATTGCTCCAAATTCAGCATACAAAGGGGCTGCATATTTTTTGTATAGTTCAGTGTAATCAGTCAAATAAAACTCAGATAGGTGATTCCCAATTATTATAAAAAGAATGAAATAGAATTAATTGAGTTGCTTCTGTAAGAACTGCACCCATGAAGAACAGAGTGTATTTAAAATCAGATGGGGAAAAAAACCCCAAAAACTTAATTTGTGTTATTATTAGCCAGGAATTCATTCACCATTTTCTTCATATTATCAGGTGGTAGTGTAATTTTTTCTTGAATCTTATGTACTCACATTATCAAACATGCTACTAAATTTCTCACCTACCCTTTCCATTTTTTTGGTATTGAATGCTGCAGGTTGGAAAGTATTTTCACTCGGTGGGTATTAATTCCTCTGAGCTACATAACGATACAAAAGCATCAGGACAGTCTATTTTCCTATTATGAATAAAATTTTTTTTTAAACAAAGCTAAACAAGAGAACTAAAAGGAAAAACACCTTAATTTTTACAATATTAATAGCAGAATGACATATTTTATTTTAGAGAATTCAGCTTTCTTAATAGATGCTTAGTGGATTAAATAGGGAACAAGGAGCTAAATAACTCCTAACTAACTCATTGGTAGGCATTCAACTGTGACCAAAATCATTCTGATTTGATTCTTTTTTCATTCTAAAACAGTTTGACTGGATTTGGAGCTTGACATAACTCCTCCCTAGAGGTAACATTCACCAAGACCACATGGAGGGCTTGAGCCTGGATAAGCCTTTCATTTTCCATCTCCTCTTTCCATTGTCTTGTCCAGCATTGGAACAGGGCAGTGGTGAATTCATCCCTGGAAGTGTTCCAAAGATGTGTAGATGTGGCACTTGGGGACAGGGGTTAGTGATGGGCTTGGCAGTGCTGGGTTAATGTCTGGACTTGATGATCCTAAACATCTTTGCCATCCTTAACAATTCTTTGACTCTCTATACAAGGAGCAACTTGAATTTCCAGCACATTGCTCTGTTTCTGTCGAGCTGCCTCCCTCAGGGACCCAGTGGGGGACAGGGCAGAGATGTAGTGGCATCCCCTTGGTTTAGAGCTGGTATGGATGTCCTGGTGGATACAGGAGATGTGTCAGTGAAACCTTCCTGCCCACAGGAGCAGAGTTAGTTAGAGTGTGTGTGCTCGCTGTGTAACAGGGTCTGGGGGCTCATGAGACCCCCAGGCTGTGGCAGCAGGGGCAGCACGTGGCTCTGCAGGAGGCAGGAGAGGCTGAGGGTGATGCTGCTGAGGGGTCACACAGCTCTCCCCGCTGAACAAACCCTCTCTAAGAGATGTCATTGATTAGTTCAGTTACTGTGAACATGGAATATCCTTTGGGGGCTCAGCTCCACACTCAGCAAAGACTCCAATAATGGCTCAGGCAGTGCTATAATGTGAGAAAAACCCAAGATTTAAGCCAGGTTTTGCCTGGATCAGGTTCAGCTCAAGTCACAGGATCAGTGTTTCCCCATTACTTCAGTGAAGTCTGGATTCCAACAGGAATCTTTGCCACTCAAGATTATGCCTGTCAACTATGTGAAAACACATTTATAATCAGAGGATTAGCAACCAATATCTCACCAAAATGTGTGTCTGCAGGAAAACCTGCACCAGCAGCTATTTTACACTGGCTGTCCCATCCAAGTTTAAACAGAGCTGGGGGACAGTGTTGAGTGTTTGGCAGGGAAAGGGGAGGGAAGGAGCAGGACTGGGGCTATTTTTCCTGCCAGGCCCTCACTGCAACGTGCCAGGAAACTCGAAGGCTTTTCTAAGTCAGCAGAACATTATTGCTCTCCCATCATCTCTGTGTTACAGCCCTGCCTTGGAAATAGCTGAATCCCACAAATGAGCCCTGTGCGAGTTCAGCCAGCTCGGAATGGCCCAGCTCTGTCAGCACAGGAAACTACTTTGATTGCTTTTCTGGCAGGATCAGCTTCTTCACAGATTTTCTTTCTGAATTGCTACTTCTTGCACAGTCAATCTATCGTGTGTTAAATATCATCCTTTCTTATGCTACTCCATTTTTTCTTTGTCTTTTGTTGCTAAGCTAAGAAAAAGCAAAATACTTATGCTGGTTCACCACAATAAATATCTTTTACACATTTTTTTTGGGCTGACACACCCAATATAATCAGGGGAGTCCTTTTTGTTTGTTTGTTTTCTTGAAAAAAAAAATCTCATGGAATGAGAACCCAGGTCTCAAGTAACTTTGTTTGAAGTATGTGATCTTTATAATTAAAGTTTTGTTATTGAGGAGTGATAAAAGTGTCACATGGTGGATATCACTGGGTCTGTCCTGTCCTGTGCTGACATGTATTGCTTGCTCCTCTGGCAACAGGGAGAATGACCTGTGGTACTTCTAGACTTTAGCATTAATTATTTTCAGAGTGACGAGGTGTTATTCTCCATTTGTGGGATAACCTAGTCCCAGCATCTTCCAGATTTATCCTGCACTGTAATTCTTTGAAAAGTTCAAGTTCAAAAGAGTCAAGGGGGTGTGCAAGAAGCAGCTGAAGCAGCACCCAGGGGTGCCTGCAATGTAACCTCTGCTTTGAGGCATCAGTGTCACAAAGGCTTTAGACTGGACATAAACTGTGCTAAAATGATTAGTCAGCACATTCACCACCCCCTTCCCTCTTGGAATTCAATTTGCAGAAACATGAATCCCCTTCCTTCCTTCAGAGACAAGTCCCAGAGTTAATAATGTCCAGGGCTGGAACTTGGGAGTACGTTTGGATGCCACAGGCTCAGGATGCAAACCCGTGCTGGAGCCTGCTCGCAGCTCCCCTGCCGTTTTTGGGGGGTGCCTCCGGGCAAAGGGGTTTTCTTTGTGACTTTAAAATTAGCCAGGGCAAAAGTGAGGTTTTATGGAAGCTGGCAGAAGTAACCCCGTGCTGGGCCTGGCCAGTTGCTGGCAGTGGGATCGAGTCCAAGGGGAACTGTATCGATCCAGACAGACTAATGCCTCACAGTGGGGAGCCACTTCCCACCTCTTCCCTGCCCATCCCTGGGTAAAAAATAACTCCCGGAATCTGCAGAAATGTGCTGTTTCATGGCTGGGTTCAACAGTGACATTTCAGCAGTGAATCTGCTGGGCTCTTATGAAAACTTTCCTGCTTTTCAAGAGCTCCCAGGACCCCTGATTGAACAGGGGAAGCAGCAAAGGGATGTGCAGTGGGAGCAGCTGCCTTTGCTGGAAGCACAGGCACAGAGAACCAGCATGTGCAGAAACTTTTGATGGAGTTTTACTGCCAAAAACCTTTTCTGGGTAGTTTATAAAAGAACCTCCAGCTCATCAAACGTTGATTAGCTTTTGAGGCACAATTGTTACAATGAGAAAACTTTTACTGATTTGCATGTGTTGACAATTATTCTAACAGTAACAACCTGATTATAGCAGCATGTTAGTCCCAGATATGGTGTATTATTCCCTAGCTTTAGGAATAATTCAGATAGTTATAGCCTCTGGGTTCATTTAACCATAGCCCTAATCACTTCTGATTAAAACATACATAAATGAGTTTGTGGATTTTTTTTTGTTGTTGTTGTTACACCTCAACTTCTAGGATATTTTTACCCTGAAGGGAAGAAAACAAGAAAATTAGATTTCAGTATAGAGAAATGTTTGAAAGACTGTACAATAATAACAAAAAATATTTTCCTTTTCAGAACATTTTATTTAACTGCCTCATTGCTGCAATTTTATTATCTTCATTTGATTAATTGCAGTAGGTTTTGGGTCTGGGTTTATTTTATTATTCCAGTTGCAATGACTCTCTTGTTACTTTCTTCATGTTTACCAAGGGGCTTACTCCCATTACTTCTCCACACAAATGACTAATTAGTCAACCATTTTCTCATCTGACATGTCTCAGTGGCAGGGGACTAAAAACTGAATTTCCTCTAATTTTTCATTCTGTTTTGATCATATCACTGTAGATAGAGCATTGCCATGAAAACCAGCCTGCTAACTCCCTGATGTGACAAGCAAAACAAAGCTGAGCCGAGGAATCTTTCAACAAAACAATTCCTGTCGAGACTTGTTGCCCATAGAAAATATACTTTTAGGGAAAAAGGGGCTTAATTTTATTCTTTCTCGATGACTTTTTTTAAAAATTATAATTTTAAGTAGAAATTTACTATTGTAAACTGGAAATAGAATCTAAGTGTCATGGCATATTGGCATAGACCAAGTAGTGTTGAGTTCCCATTTTATTGTTTTGTCTGCCTTTTTAAATATGTTCTATCAAAAACGTACCCTTTCAGTTTAAAAAGCAGTTTTTAAAAAAATCGACTAACAGCTGAAGTATTTCTGAAAAATCTGTATTACACTTTCAGCAGTCTTTCCTGTGACTTATTGACCTGAGGCAGATGCCAGTGGAAAGGCTGTAAGAGCCAAGTTGTCTTCCAAAGCGCAAAGGGTAGACTCCTTTTCTTGCTATAAATATCTATTTCTTAGCCATAAACTGACAGGGCACCTGAAAGAAAGCAGCTCAAATGGAAGCTTTTTCCAGAGAATATTCTGTTTTTATACAGTTTTAGTAAAAGCTACTGATCTTCAGTGATGTGCTCAACCCTGATGTACCACAGCATTCCTGCTCTGGTTCCCCGAAAATACACATTTCTGTAGTGCAAGCTGAAATGTTTTGGGAGGTTTTTTTTTTTTTACTACTAAATGCTCTGATTGAATCAATGGAAAACTGATACTAGCAACAAATATCTGACCAAAATCTGAATGTGTGTAAATCTCAAACCTTAAAAAACAACGTATCAACCTCGTGCAGCCCTGCTGTGTTTCGGAGCAGTCCAGTCTCTTGCACACCCTAAGGACGTGCCTGTGCTTTGGAGAGGATTATTGCACCATTCCACGGGCCAGGCTGGCACTGAGACAAGGAATTGTGATGCCTTCTCAGATGGGATCAGCATAAAGCATGTGCAGGCTCTGTACATAAACTCCTGGAAACTTTGGGGAGGCACTTTGGGGTCGCCCAGGGAGAAGCAGCTGCAGGGAGTTCCTACAGAGCCTGTCGTGCCCTGCCTGCAGAGCTGAGCCAGGCACTGGTGCAGAGCTAATGGATTCACCCTGGACTGTGTCCAGGTTATCAGAGGAACACGAATTTTCTGTGGCCAAAAATGCACAGAGCGACTTGTGGCACGACGTTGATGGGGATTTTAATTTATTTTTTTAAATTGTTACTCTTAAGTTGACATTTCCAGCCTGTGAATATACAGACGGTCTGCAAGCCCATAAATCTGTTCCACGAAGCTGAAAAATGGCTCTTGCATAAATCCTCAATCTCCAGTAAGTTTAAAAATGCATCTGACCTAACACCTTTCTCAATAGTGTTGCCAGAAAATGTGATTTATTTCAAGTTTTAGATTTTGTTAAGGATATATTTATTCTGATTATTAATAGTATATATTTCAGTTAAATCTGGGGTTTTTATATTTTTAGGGTTTTTTCTTTTAAATAATCTAGCTCAAGTAATTTTAGCATGTCTAAATCTCTGCAGGAGGGCACTGCAGGAGGTATTTCACAGCCTGTTGCACATGTAGCATATAGTCACACTTTTAGTACCAGCATTTCAATCCAAATTCAAATCCATCCATTTTATATGTTCATATATTTAATGGTATGAGGGCTAACCAGCTTAGCTTGCCAGCTGTAGTGTGCAAGTTAAATATGGGGGCTGGAAACTGCAAACAGATGACAGTTTAGATTTTATTATCCTTTCTGACTTTTTAACCACATCTTTTGAAGATTGTCTTAACTCTGTGTTTAATGTTTACCAGGATATGTTTATGTCAAGGTTTAGGCCAGACACAGTGAGATTTAAGATTCACAACAGGTCTTGAAAACAGTCAGTGATTATCTCCACTGGTTCCTTCCAATCCCAATCGCTCCATGATTCTGCAGAATCACAAAGTTAGACACACAGAAGGCAGTTTCTGAAAGCCTTGAGGATCAGGAATCCACATGTCCATGTAGACAACTGACAGGAAAAGACCTGGAAAAGCCCTTTAGTGGGCTGTCAGTATTGCTCCCTTTATCACTTCTCCTGTAACCCGTATAACCTGGCCTGGGGTTTTTGAGATGACTGAATTCTTACGTTTTGTCTCAATAATACCTTGTGATGAGGCACTTGTGCTTCTGTTTCCCTGTGCTATGAAACCCTTTCAGTCCTCACCTGCAATGGAAATGCTTTCTTAGGCAGTGTCTGCAGCATGAGGGGTGGATATCAGGGTTAGTTTTAACTTGGCAGCACCAGCAACAGGCTGCTGTTGATAGCACTGTGCTTAATGCAGGATTTGTTTCCCTGTGATTCACATCATAGAGGTGATAAGAAAAATGCTGCAGCTAAAGAACCTCCTCATGCTGAGTAGGGCATGTGTTGCTGTATCATTTTATGGGTGTCCTACACACTGGATGACAAACCCCTTGCCATTATTCCACAGGGATCTGTATTTGTGTACATGTGAAACCCAGCACCCATCAGGTTTTACCCCTCTCTCCTAACACTCACATATTTACCTGTTGACACACTTATTTCAGGCAGGGTTATTGAATTGCTAATAAATCACCAAAAAAGTCTTAGCTTTAAATTATTACTCGGTTATGCCTCCATAACAGAGCACTCTGAGCAGCAACAGAGTTATGCTGATATTGTCATGATTTGTGCCCATCATAGAGATTTTCTAGTGCTGACAACGCACTAACTGTAGGCACTCATTGCAAAGGAAATGCAAAAGAAGGCACAGATTAGGGCAGAGCAATGCCAGCATTGACACTTTGCTGAGCTACAGACCATTGCTGACTGCTGGGAGAGATGTGGGACAGCCTGGTGCTCACACCCAGCTCGGATCCAGGCATTTCCAAATGCAGTGGCGAGTTCCCCTCGCACGGAAAGGGGTGAAGACACCCTGTCATGTGGATCTCAGGAGAAAGTGTAGAGTTCTTCAAGGGTCATAAAGAAATAAAAGTGTATTTGGGTGTCCAAACAGGAAGCACGTGAGGAAGAAGCACTGAAAGGAGGTATGAAAATAGTTGCTTCCTGGAGGTGTAGTTTAAGCTACTGTAATAAGGTAAATGTGAGGCCTACTGGCAACTTCTTTATTTCATGGTCAGAGTGTTTTAGTAACATGTTGAGTTCAGTTATTTCCAACAATGCCTCCCTTCTGTGTTTAAAACATGTTTTGTCACACTAAACACAAGAATCATGGATGATATGTTACTGACCTGTATAACATTGTGTTTAGGGGCTGCAGAAGGTTTTAGGCAGTAGCTGAATATCTGGGTATAAAATGGAATGTGAATCTGTATATTCTCTTGCACCTCCAAATTAAGACATTTTATTAATCCACATTGTTTTTCAACACCTGAAAAAAAGTGAATCATGGAATAATAGAATGGTTTGGGTTGAAAGAGCCATTAAAGGCCATCTCATTCCAATCCTCTGCCATGGGTAGGGATGCCACCCACTAGACCAGGATGCTCAGGGACCTGTCCAACATGGCCTTGGAAAGTGAAAAACTCCAACTGCTCCAGCATTCTTCCAATGGCTTTAGTACCACAAACATTTTAAAACTAAAAAACAGTCTTGGAAGTTGCATAAAAACATCTTTACAAAATCAAATGTCAGTATAGTTACAGAACATTAGCTGTAATATACATTAGAGAATTGCTATTATTGTTTTCATTCCACATGGGATGGCAATCAGAGACCCAGCTGTGCAAGGCTGGGAATGTACGTATATGAAAGGCAAGCTTCTCTCCCCAGAGCAGCTTGGGAGCAGGAATACCTTTTTTATCATGTAGCCAAATAGCAGAAGAATTGCTGTGTGTCATCACAAATGAGCGTGGAGTGTGTTTCAGCTGGAGAATTGCTGTGCTGCAATAAGGTTCCCTCTCTGCTCCTCCCGGTGCCATATGCTGCCGTAATTAGTGCAGGCAAAAGGTAACGAGAGCGCAGTGGAGAAGAGGGAGCTCGATGGGAAGCAGGTTGATCTCTAAAGCTCTACATTATGTCATCCCTACATAAAGCACAATGCAGCTTTAACCCAGATTTTTTAGTGTTGCACTTATATTTTGGGAAGTTTTCTTGCCTTTGAGAGCCACCATTACTTACCCAGTGTGTATATTTATGCTGTAAGTGCTGCACTGTTCTCTCCCAGATACCTGGGAAGCTTTTTCCAGAGGTAGTCATTCTTGATTTTTCAGCTGCACTTGATATAATGAGATAAAACTCGTATTGGCTTGATTTAAAGATTACAGAATGTCTGTATTTAGAGATTTCTTCATTCAGAGAAAAAAGGGTGTTCTCATGCTGAGATCACAGGCACAGACATACAAAGTTACCTTCTCCACTATCATTTTACCTGAATCACTCATGAAGAGCTCATAAAAAAATTTCATGTGCTGCCATTATACGTTCCAGTGCCAGAAGGAGCAAGAATTCATAATGTGGATAATGTGAAGGTTTTTCATTCCAAATACAAACGTGGAGCTATACTTAGGTGAAATATTGGCTCTGGTCAACTGGTAGTTTAAATTTATGTCAATGGGACCAGGATCCCTGAAAGAAGCAAGTGTGAATTGGATATCTAGTGTATGGAAAAGCTTTGTTATATTTCTGATACTGACTCTTGCCAGCCTGAAATGCTATGAAAATGGTTACTATCAAAGTCTTATCATAGAATCACAGAATGGTTTGGGGTGGAAGGGACCTTAAAGATCACCTCATTCTAACTCCCTGCCATGGTATGTTGACACTCTCAGCTTTGCCCAAGACCACAAAGTAGACACATACATATAAATGTTTGCATCACAGAGAACAGGAAATTTTTACTCATCTTGGTTCAAGTCTATTTTAAACATAGTTTAAAAAGAATTAAAAAGATAGGCAATTTAGATAGAAAATGCCAGTAAATATCTTGTTGCATCTTTAGAAAGCCATTCAAATATTCTTTTCTATTCTATCTCAGTGCTTTTGATGTCCTTCATTGCTATGTGTTCTAGGCCTTTTGCAATGATTTACAGATTTTATCCTTTTAACAGCTTTTCAAGGCAGAAATACATCCTCACTGTTTTAAAGATGAGGTGAGGATGTAGTATGAATTAAAGACTTCCCTAATTCCATTGTGACAGAGCTGGGACTCAAAAGTCCAACATCTGAGTCCCAGCTCAGCCAGACCAGCCGTGCTCACTGGTCCACCACAGTGTCACCTTGCTGCCTACAGTCTGCCATGGTGATAAAGCCTAACTAGAGAGTCAAACAGATATTTCATGCAGCCAGTGCCACTGCAGGAGTTCTCTTCTGTTGTGGGTTCTGGTGGAACAGTCCCTGCAGGTCATGGCTTGAGCACTCTCCAGATGCACCAGGATGAACCCCCCACACTGACAAGCCTGACAGACTCGCTGCCCTTACCTCTGGTCAGTGCTGCCCACCAGACTGGCTCAGATGTGTCATTCAACACAGATTTGGCACTACTTCGTTTTGCCTTCCTTCTCATTCTGTCAAAGCATAAGAGCCAAGACCCCTTGACTCAACACAGGAAAAGTCTGGCAATTCCCAAGCTCTGGAAGGCCTTGCCAAGAGCAGCATCTGACTGTGCCTGGCTGCTGGCCTGGGACACCCTGAGCTATTGCACTGTTGGCTGGGAAATCCTTTTTGTGGCTGCTGCAGGGCTGTGCCTCTGGTTTGGTTTCTGTGTCCATGTCTGTTGTGTGTAATGATCTTTTTGCTAATCAAGCCCTGCACGTCTGTGAGCAGCCCCAGGAGCTGTTCTCTGAATTATCCCTCTGTTACAGGAGGGGGGAGAGGCCATTTATAAATTTTAAATTATTTCCCTGTATTTGCTGCTTCATTTTAGTCCTGCACCAAACAGACCAAGTGCATAGTTTGGTTTATGTTCTCTTGTTTTGCATCTACAACCTCCCTGCATCTCTTTGTAGGTCTTTGTTTAAGGTGTATATTTAAACACTGCCGGAGATGTGTTCCAGTTTGAGGGAATTGTTTACGCTGTTTTCTTTACAATATCTGGCTTAAACATATTGCAAGGACAATAACCTAGTGCAAGAAGGTCACAGTTAAAATATGTCACACCCTCTTGCCCCTACCCTGTTGTCATACAAGCCCTTGGGAACAGTAAGCTGTTGGCATGGTTTAAAATTTAAAAAAAAACAAACCACGATGAGATAAAGTCCACAAGCAGCCCTAAATTTCACTATTGCAATGTAGAATAAGACAAAAATAAACAGTAATTGGCACACCAGAGAACATAGTTTGCACACATCCCTACAGATGTATCAGAGTGCTTAGGATTGAGACAACCGAGCAGGTACTCACAGGCAGGGAAGTTCATGTTTAACCACCAAAAAAAATGGTCTGATTTTCAAAAGTGCTGTGCAATCAGAAGATCCCACTAAAGTCAAAAGTGGGAAGTGAATCTTTGTATTCTATACTTCTATTTTTACAGTGTTTTTCTGTAATGGGTCTATTCTAAACCTTTTGCTGGCAGAGCCCTCAAAAAATGGAACAAAGAACAATCATCTTAACTGTACTGCAATATGCTCCTACAATAAGTAAAAAATGTGGTGGGAAAGACAAAGTACTACTTTTACGATATCCTGTGCCAAATCACAGGTTATACAATTCAGTTTTTTATTTGCACAGCCAACAGTGCTTTGTAGAGCAATCAGGGAAGATAATACAATCCATTTTACATTCTCATTACTTTGGAAGTGTTGAATCTTCTGAAATTGTTTCAGGGTTAATTGAGAATTTGCTGGTTTACAATAGACTAGGAATTGTTTAGGCTGCCCTTGTTTCATATTTTTGTGCATACCTTTGTTGCAACGTTATAAAAACAACTATAAAAGAAGAAACAAAGAAGTAAAATGAAATAATGATCTGCATTGTTGCTATTCCAGGCACTCATTTTTCCTGCAGATAAAGCTGGGGTATTGATTAATGTTTAAATGGCTATTAAGTGGAAGGACATGTTGGGTTGATGGAATATCTCACTATGCACTAGCGTTTTCCTTTGCTTCTTTTCCACATATTCCCTAAGGAATCATTTCCGCTCCTGGGGAAAGCAGTGGTGAAACTCTGAGTGACTTTTGTGGGAGCATAAGTCAACAGTTTTTCCTATATGTCTCTTTTTCTCATAAATTCCAAAAGGCCCTGGCTTCCAATTTCGTCCTTTAACTTATTTTAACATAAAAACAGCTCATAAAAATGTGGAATTTTTTCATGGCTGTGTATATTGAAGCTTTGATCCTGGCTCTGGCTGCCCATGTTTACCACGGCAAAGTCACTCAGGCTCAGCAGCCCTGGGGAAGTTGCATTTTTATAGCCTGAAGCAAAGCCTTGGTAAAGAACAGCAGAGGTGTGGGCAGGGCTGTCTGTCAGCACTTCCTTACCTGTGATAATGGACATCCCAACACTCTGCTCCAGGGATGTAGCAACTTATTTTTCCACTGTCCAGAGGCCACAACACCAAAGCAAACCTCTGAAACACACATTCAGTGAGACCATGTCTGTCTTTGTTGACTTGAAATTTATTCCTTCCTCTTCTGGCAGCTGCCATTTTATTTCATTTTATTACTTTTTTTTTACCCCCTGTTATTTTTGTTTATTCCCCCATGGTTGCACTGATACATCTTTTTTTTGGCAGGATTATCACACATTCACCTTTCAGGTGAATGCCACTATGAGGCACTGCCTGGGCACAGACTCATTAAATAATAACAGGTTCCATGTCAATTACTGGTAATTTAAAATGTCTAGAGAAGGTTGTATGGCTGTTTATGACCTATAACAATTCACTACAAAAAACATAAACAGGTTATTATCCTAAGTATTGATTATATGATTGGAGTTTTGGTTTAAAATATTAACACATTTAATTGAAAAGGGAATTGGTACCAGTTAATTCAGCTCTGTGTTGTTATATTACTTAATATATTTAACTGAGTATAGAATTAAACCCTAATCATGAACATTCTTGCACTTATTGCTTTGGTCAAGTAGGGAAATTTTTAGTGTGGAAACTCCACAATGTCCCTAAACATTTTCAGATTCAGGGTCTGAATATTTGTGCTGATTAATGGAAAAAAGCACAACAGGGAATTTCTTACTGGAGCACCTTGGAGACAGCATTTCCAAATCCTGATTTAGGCCACGTTCATGTGATTGAATTTAATCATCAGAAGGAAACTACAGATCCCAGACTGCAGAACAAATGTGTACAAACAGGGTCTGGGTGTAACCACCTCCTGTTAGACCTGAAGAATTCATTGTCCAATTCTCTTTTTGATGCCATACTCTACAATTCAGTACATGTCTAACTAGTTGAAAGAAAAAAATGTGAAAAACACTCAAAAAAGTAAATTAAAAATACAATTTCTAGTCGAACCAGAATTTTGAGTGAGGAAAAAGGATGGCTGTGATGGGATTCATGAAGTCTGTACATCCCAGTGTTGATGCAGAGGCCCATTGCAAGTGTTCAGGTACTCTGGCTGTATAGCACAGGTCCAATATAATATTTTAAATATTGATTTCTGTACTACTCTTTGGGACAAATATATTTCCAAAGGAATTGTCTACAACTTCTCCTTCTGTCAGCTGAGTTTAGCAATAAAGAACTATCCCTAAGGGAAAGCACAAGGTTTAGATTCTATTTCTGAATTATTAAGAGATCCACCCACGAAAGCCAGTGAGTGCAAAGACATATTCCCTTGTAGTAATGTGATTGTTTTATGTTCAGATCTATCATTTGTTAACAGCTGCTGTACTTTGATTTAGGTATTCAGTTTACAAGGACCCAGCAGGCTGGCTGGAAATCAACCCTACCAATGGCACCATCGGCACCACGGCTGTCCTGGATCGGGAGTCTCCCTACGTGCAGGACAATGTGTACACTGCCCTCTTCCTGGCCATAGACAGTGGTGAGTAATTATCATGGATAAGATCATGAATATATTGTTATCAATAATCATTTCCCCCCCTGCCTGAAACTTTCTGATCTGGAAAGTGCACATGGGAACTTAAGCGTTTGCTTCAGCAGCTTTAATTTAAGTTTACACCTCACACGTTTATTACTGCACTGAGATCATAATTTTAGGTATAAATAGTCTGGGAACGTTCCTGGAAAGTAATAAGTCATCTTTATCAGAGTTAATTTCTTCACAATATTTGAACAGTCAGTAAGCCTGAGGCACCTCACTACCAATAACAACTCATCCCTGATATGCTGGGTTCTATTCTTTGCAATACAATGATAGTGACAATAAAAACATAAGTAAAAATCCTTGTTTAAATGCAAAACTTTTTGCATATTGTGTGTATTAAAGTTCCTTATGTCAAATAGAATCAAAATTAAGCTGTCTAGGAAAAATTCAGCAAGTAACTTTGGAGTAGAGAGAAAGAAAGAGAAAATCTTGAACATTCCAAATCTCCAGACCTAAAGGCATAAAATAAATAAAAGATTTGCCTGTAATATAATAGCTAATATGCTAAGGCTTTTTCACAGCTGCAGCTGGTTTAGCCCTGGTGATGAATTGTCAAATGTTCTTTTTAGGAGAGCAATTCTACATTTTTGTAACCACATGACTCAGGGAACACTTGCAGGGCCTGACAGGAGAAAGAAAATATCGCCTTAAGTATAACGGAAAAAAAAATCTGCTGAGATGATGATTTACTTATATATTAATATACATATTTTCCTTAGGAAATTTCCATGGAAAAATGTAGCACTGAACATATTTCTGTCATTTGTTTGCTATTGGATAGGAATTTTTTTTTTTAAATGCATCTTAAAATCTGGTACACTGGGAAATGTCATCTCACAATGAAAGTAAAAATCTGGGATAATATTACTGAGGGGTTGCCAGAAGGACAAAGTCATGTTTTAAAGGTGGATTGAGATATCATCAAAGAGAGTAGATGGAGCAAGAGGCTGAATGTTTTTGTCTGTGGAAACCAGCCTGAATGAGATGGATTTGGGGAAAGACCTTTCTGCTGTGCTTAGGGCAGTAACACGTCTTGCTCATCTGTTCTGAGCCCAGAACCTCACTGACAGGTGATCCCTCTTAATTCCCAGAATTTTTTCCATTCTGGAAAAATGGGAGAAAGGGAAAGAGGTGTCTGTGAGCTGAACAACAGAGCAAGAGAGAAAAGGAATCCTCTTCACTTGAGGTGTTGAGTCAACACTCCATTCCAGAGACTGTAACTGTATTTATTGTGATTATACAGCTCCTTTAGTGCAGTTCATCCACTCCAACATTATTGACTTCTTTGAATGAAGTAATTAGAAACCACGTGTGTGCATTTAGTACTGTCATGCCAAGGTGTTAATAATGATCGTTCCCAAGCATTGTACTCCTTCAGTGTGTGTAGCCCAGCCACACATGGAAGTGGGAATAAACAGCACAATTTAAATAGCTGATTATTCACCTTGTGGTTTGCATCACCTCTGGATTAATTACCAAACATTAAGCTCAGAGACAGGCCCTCTGCCTTGTCCCCTGCAGGTACAGCTGGGACAGACAATATCCCTAGAGAATGTTCCCCAACTTATTTCCAGGCAAAGCTATGAAACCCATTTCATTTCCTTACCCATCAGAGCTAATGTCCATCTTGAAAAGAAATATTACCTTAGATGAAAAGCCAAATTGTGTAGAACGATATGAAATGAATACAGAACTCCTCCAGAACTTTAAAAGAAGATTATGTTAACTTAAAAAGGAAAAAAATTAGATGGCTGCATGTACTCTCTTTAAAGCATTGTCCACCGACTGCAAATCCCTCTCTTCAG